>NW_024879165.1:8655-8856 GCF_018340385.1 Cyprinus carpio | reverse complement strand
GAACTGACAGTCTGTACATATATATCATCAGTCCATCAGGTAGCAGCCTAGAGCAAAAATAACACAAATTATTAAATCAGTCGATACATATGTATCAACAGTCCAGCAACCTATATCTGTGTGTGTCAATGTGAACTGAGTAGTCTAATAGCTCGTGGAAAGATGCTATTTCTGAATCTGGCAGTCTTGCCTTGCATTGAT
>NW_024879165.1:8507-8584 GCF_018340385.1 Cyprinus carpio | reverse complement strand
TCTTAACCCGCACCAAGGGCGCGTCTAGGCGCGGCTGTGAATGTTATAACCGTTGTTTTAGAAAAATATTCAATCTA
>NW_024879165.1:7696-7826 GCF_018340385.1 Cyprinus carpio | reverse complement strand
TTTAGTATTTTGTGTGTGTGTGTGTGTGTGTGTGTGTGTGTGTGTGTGTGTGTGTGTGTGTGTCTGGTATATATTGTATGTTTATGTGTACGAGCATTGAGTATGTATATTTATGTGTGTAAACACAGTT
>NW_024879165.1:6486-6623 GCF_018340385.1 Cyprinus carpio | reverse complement strand
GCTTTAAATAAAATACCATAAAGATGTACTTTCTGCAAGTTTTTACCTAAAAATGTTTTATTTCAGCTTTTATATCAGGAAAAGTTAAGGCGTCCTTTCAAAAATGCCCAAATTTTTGCCCAAAAAGGAATCAGGAA
>NW_024879165.1:6173-6326 GCF_018340385.1 Cyprinus carpio | reverse complement strand
ATGTCAAGATGCTGACTTTGTGCCGCCCAAAAAAAACACTGGCAGACCAACAGGTCATTGTTAGCTGGGCTGGATATAAAAGAATAACACTGTTTATGTACGAGTGTTTCATTAGATTGTATCACTGTGGTGGACTTTCGGTGGAGGAAGTAA
>NW_024879165.1:5836-6165 GCF_018340385.1 Cyprinus carpio | reverse complement strand
GTTAATATTTAAAATGTTATTAAAATTAATAAATATAATTTACAATAGTTTAAATTGTTTACTGTTTAAAAACACATTTAGATATTCAGAAGAACTAAATTATTGTTAATACTAGTTTATAAATGATTTATAAATCCTTTTATTAATGCCTTATTCTGCATCAATATATTTATAATCCTTTAACCTAACCCCATACATAAACTTACTAACTATTAATAAGCAGCAAATTAGGAGTTTATTGATGCAAAATTCATAAATAATTTTTCTTTAATACAGAGAATTGGACTTTAAAATAAATTGTGACTGTGATTGACTAGCTTTACTTTCTC
>NW_024879165.1:1323-5312 GCF_018340385.1 Cyprinus carpio | reverse complement strand
CATTTGTAGGAGAGATAAATATTGTTATTCTATAAATATATAGAAAATTTTATAAAAATAACAATAATCATGAATCAAGAATTAAGAATTAGTCATTCTGACATTAATTGTGTAAGAATGTAAATATTTCTGTGGGTCAAATGGAAAGCATCACGTCCAGCAGAAGTGACTGAATGCAGTCTGTTAAGTTTGATTGACAGGAATCATATATTACACCTAAACATGATGATCGTATTAAAACAGTGACTTATTCTCTTTAAACACAAAATGTATGTTGCTTATAATAATATTGTGTTATTAGTGTTTGTGTTGATCAGTGTTGCAGTATTGTGATTGTGTTTATGAGCAACTGCAGTATCTCTCAGCTGTATCAGTGCAGTCACTGTGACTCCTGACTGTGAGGAGGTTTTTGTTCGACTCTTTTATCATACTGTGTGAGACACATCTTTACTGCTGATCTCATGGTCAACTCTGACAGTAATAATCTCCGCTGTATCTTCAGTCCTGGACTTCCACTACTGATGGCTCAGAGTAAAATCAACTTCCATAATGAGTAGATCCTGCCACTGAATCTGGATGTAAGTACCAGACAGGGATTATGTTAACCCTGTATATATGAGGGTTTTAGAGCTTCTCCATGTTTCTGCTGATTACCAGGACAGACATGGTGGCTGCAGCCTTATTAGATAGGAGTGCTGGCGGTTGCCTCGCATCCCTATCTACAACTCTTGTCCCTGCTTCACAGAACTGTTTGACCCAGCTGGACAGTGAATTAACTGTTCTTCCACTGGCGCCTCAGAGTGAATTCCTCTTGATTCATATTTACAGTATGAGAAAAGAAAACAATTTCAATATCCTTTATTCCGATAGTTTGTGGAAATGATCCCCGTTACTTTAAAGAGTGCTTATTATTTGGCTTCATCAGATCTCATAAGTCACACCTCGAATACAGCAGATGCAGTGGTCCAGATAGAGATGATGATGGCGTTGTTTCATTGTTGAATGTTTTGTCTTGTGTGATGATGAAGATTGGTGTTCTGTTCTGCGCTCATTCAGATTGAAGTATTTAAACTCAAAACCAGCACTATAAACACTCTCAGAGCACTGAAGCATGTGCTGATGATGCAAAGCAGTGGGCAGGATTTACAACAGCTGTGCTGCGACTCATTATCAGCTTGCTATCTCAGTACCACTGCATAATGGGAAGACGAACGCTGTGCAACATCCAGTGGCATTTTCCTGCTACACCTGTAGCGTATAGAGATGATTTTTTAGTATGTGCAAAGATAATGTATGCGATCATCTAAGTCTATCATTAGAGGCAAATAAACAGAACAATAGTTGAACGCAAATTTATTTACACAAAGTTAGGAATATAAGAACAAAACAAAAGCAACAGCATCAGAAAATATTATGGTTCCTCAATGTTTTTTTAGATTCACAGACAGATAAATATTTAGAATTCCTGTTAGACATTAATTGTAACTGAACCTGAAACACTGATATGCTGCTACGGGGAAAGAAGCTGCAAATTGTAAATGTTATCTGTCTTGTTATCCTTTATTATTTGCATAATTTCCTATCAGTGTTTTGTAGGACTGTGTAATGTTCATAAATACAGTTTAAATTAAAGTCTGTTTTTTGTTATTGATAAGCCAGTTATCATTTGGCACAAAAATATATATATATATATAACAAAGGTGCTGTGCTGTTGTTATCTGTGTGCAGTGCATAGGTTTGTGACGGTTGTATTGAAGCCCGGTGGTGTCTCTAGCAGTGACTGTGATGTGTTCGCTGTTCATGATCTACAAACTCCATCCAGCTCCTGCTCATGAAGAAACTTCCTGTCTCTCCACTGCAGCCTCCCAAATCACAGAGTTAGTGAAATACTGGACTAGACTTTAGAACCTTTTCTTTCATGATTTCATGCAGGTCTTCATTACAGTGTTAGTAGTGCTTCCTAGATCTATACCTCTACTGAAAGATGACAGATGACAAGAACCGAGTCCGAGGCCCCCTTCCTGGTGGTTTGTTACGTCACAATATTGGAAATGAGTATATTTAAACCATGAGGCCTGATGTGAGCAAACTTTTGGCCGCCAGAGTTCTGCCGGTGAACGTCCTTACCTCAAATGAAGTATGTAGTGATAAGTATACACAAGGGAAAGTATAACTCACTCTGCATTAAATGCGCATATTTTTCCTTCAGAGAAAACAAGAGACGAATCACTCCAACATATGCTGATACAACGGAATATAACTGCGTCTTGAATTATTGCCCCTTAATCATTTCTCTTGTGGCCCGATGCATAGGCCATATGAAGAAAAAAGATAAATGTATTTTGTGTTTAAACAGGTTGTTTTTGAAAGTCGGGCTTGAAATAAAGCTCTGCTCTTAATTTTCATTGAGGACTTGCAGCATATAATTTTCATTATAGGCCTATAATTCATTGTATTAATTAATATACCTATTTTAAAAGACCTTTTTTAAAAACATTTATGCGCAATGAGGAGTGCTAATAGCCTAATCTTTATTATCTTCACAGCGCCGACAGTTATGCGGTGATGCTTATGAAGGAAATTAATTGCAAATTTAATAATGAAAAGTAGCCTAATGATAATAATAGAATAGGCCTAATAATAAGAAGATTTGGAACAGGCCTCATATTACTTGGAAATGCCAAATCCTCTGAATTAAATTGCCAATATTTGATGCTTTTTTACAAATATCTATAAACTCATGCTGGGTCACTGATCCCCAAACCATCACACCTCAAATGTGCTTGACTGCTGGGACTGCATCGTATGAATGGCCGTCTTTGGTTTCTTGATAAACTAGGACTAGGCAAGTCTTTAGGGGATCATCCAGAAGTCTTCTCTTATCAATGTGTTTTTGGACTATTAGTCACAGCCCAGCTCCACGCTGCTTGCAGTTTCAGCCCCCCTTGTATTATGTGTTCTGATTCTCAAATTATTTTGTTAAATATAATAAATGACACCAGAGAAAACTATATTTTAAGGTCCAATTCTCACAATTAACCAACTATTAACTATGACATTTGCCTGAATAAACTCCTAATTTGCTGCTTATTAATAATTATGGGGTAGGATAAAGGGATCTAAAATATGGTAATGCAGAAAAAGGCATTAATATGTGCTTTATAAGTATCAATGAACAGTCAATATGCAATAATATGCATGCTAATTAATAGTGAGAATTGGTTCTTAAAAGTGTTACAGTATTTTATTTTAACATATAATAAATGTTTATTTAGTTTTTGACTGACATGCTGTGGACAGTGGATGATTTTTTGGGATGTTGAGCAGAGCATCAAGTATTTTTTGTTCAGCCATCATAGTGATTAAACAAACCAGTACTTCTTTAATCCATTATTAGATAGATAGAGTTCTGCATTAAAATATAGTGATCTAGAGACAAGAGTGACTGAGATGATTCACATCCATCAGCAGCTGCAGTGTCTCTCAGCTGTATCACTGCAGTCACTGTGACTCTGACTGACGGAGGTTTTTGTACGACTCTTTATCACTGTGTGAACACATCTTTACTGTTTGGATAGTGGTAACTCTGACAGTAATAATCTCCTGTATCTTCAGTCTGGACTCCACTGATGGTCAGAGTGAAATCACTGTCAGATCCACTGATGGAGTTCCAGTGTTACGGTTTGATATAAGATACATGAGGAGTTTAGGAGCTTCTCCAGGTTTCTGTAAATACCAGGCTAAATAACTACCACCATGAACATTACTGCTGGTTTTACAGTTTATTCTGACTTCTTGTCCTTGTTGAGCTGCTGTTATTGATGGACTCTGAGTTACAGTGATCTGTCCTCTACACTCTGAAAGGAACAAAGTATAAGAATTAAAAATTATGTATAGTTCACATTTTAAAATAATAAATTGTCCCTATGAAAGCTTTGCTACAAACCTTGAGCAAACAGTGTGAGAGTCCAGATGAGTATGATGATGTT
>NW_024879165.1:1020-1187 GCF_018340385.1 Cyprinus carpio | reverse complement strand
GAATAAATTATTTTGCATGCAACTCTATCTTGTGAATGTATTGCACTCTTAATGTTTGGCCATCAATCTGTCAGCATTCTGTTATGATTTTGAGAGTTAAATGTTTAGATTTTGAAGTGTTTAATGATGGTTTGGTGGTCTGGTGTTTTTATTTGTTGGAAATTTAT
>NW_024879165.1:726-859 GCF_018340385.1 Cyprinus carpio | reverse complement strand
TCCATCCATCCATCCATCTATCTGTGTGTGTGTGTGTGTGTGTGTGTGTGTGAAATGATATGAAATGTCCTTAGGTGTTTTGCATGCATATATAATCAAAATAATCCAACAATGTTTATAAAAATGTAAAGAG
>NW_024879165.1:332-469 GCF_018340385.1 Cyprinus carpio | reverse complement strand
CACGTTTTTAGAAATGAGGCCCCAGAATTCAAACTCATATTTTATAATCAAATTTCACTCAGTGGACCATGAAAACACCTGCAGATGAAGGAAATTATGAAAGAAGACTGTGTAGTCAAATTATGAACCTCAAACAC
>NW_024879165.1:0-125 GCF_018340385.1 Cyprinus carpio | reverse complement strand
CTCACACTGAGACTCTCAGCAGTCAAACTGAACTGAATGTTTGAATCAACTGTTGACTCTGAGATGAGACGCAGTGAATGATTCATTCTGATGTGTGTCCTTCAGTGTCTCTGTCACTCACAGCT
>NW_024879164.1:60022-60171 GCF_018340385.1 Cyprinus carpio | reverse complement strand
TAAAACATTCTCATGTAACATACTCAGAAGAACTGATATATTCCCTTTTTCATAATGTGGCTCATTGCGACTTTTATCAGATTATAATGTTTTTCTTTCATTAATTTCTATACTGCATTCACATATAAATAATATTTTATTGTAGATAT
>NW_024879164.1:59880-59962 GCF_018340385.1 Cyprinus carpio | reverse complement strand
GTTTAGTGCTTATTTATTGAGTTATTTATTGTCAAACAATCTCTGTTTGAAACTGAGTTACATTTTGAGTTGAATATCTCAC
>NW_024879164.1:28481-58906 GCF_018340385.1 Cyprinus carpio | reverse complement strand
TCAATATCTTCGCAATTTAAATCGCAAAGGCCTTTAGATTAGGGATACCCAATTTTGGTGTGATCTGAATAAATCTCTATGGGGGTGGCTCTGGGGGTGGGGGGGAGGAGTTCGTTAAAATACAAGGCATGCAAATGACAAAAATCGCTGCAAAATTGGCTCATAAAATTAAAAAATAACCAACTTCCTGTTGGTTTTCGGATATTGCTCCAAGAGTCTTTTTTTGTAGGTACTGATGCTTTACATATGTTTTCCAATTTTCGTGCATGTACGTGACAAACACAGCTCGAGGGCTGTTGATTTTTTTACGATAGGTGGCGCTGTCGGCCATTTTGCCACACCCTCTTCTGAAACCTATTCAGACTAAATTTTCACCAGTTCTGACGTGTGTGCAAAGTTTCATGACTTTTCGAGTATGTTTAGGCCCTCTAAAATGCGATTCATTTTGGAGAAGAAGAGGAAGAATAATAACAATAATTAAAGCTGCAAGCAGCGATGAACGGGCCCTCGCACCCGGGCTCACCGCCAGCGAAATGCTTTAGTAAAAAAGGCGAACGGCGAGAAATATGCATTTAATTAAAGTCAAAAAAATAAATGGAATATGTCAAAGTCATTTATATTGTGCCAATCTTCCTGTTGCCAGCAGGTGGCGCTATCATTTTAATGGAATATTGGCCTTCAGATGTGTTCAGGCCAGAACTCTTATCGAACATGTGAAGTTTGGGGAAGATCGAACATTTTATGCCTGAGTTACAACAACTTCTCTTCCTATGGCGAGACATAAAATTTTGTCACCACGCTATGGGACACGCCCTTTAACAAAAACTCAAAATCTCCACAATTTAACATTGCAAAGGCCTGTAGATTAGACTGACCAAAATAAAATGTTGATGTCATTAAATTTCTTGGAGTAGTTCGTTACAGCGTAAAACATGACACTTCCTGTTGCCAGCAGGTGGCGCTATGACTGTAACTGAATATGGGCATGTAGATCTGTTCAGAGTAGAAGTTCTATCAAACATGTTAAGTTTGGGGCAGATTGGAAATTATATGTCTGAGTTATAGCAACTTCCTTTTTCATGGCGAAACATCGAAATTCGTCAGGCCGCCACGGACACGCCCTTCAACGAAAAAAATAAAGATCTTCGCAATTTAACATCACAAAGGCCTTTAGATTAGGCATACCAAATTTGGTGGTTGATCTGAATTAATCTCTAGGAGGAGTTCGTTAAAATACAAGGCATGCAAATGACAAAAAATGATGCAAAATTTGCTCATAAAATTAAAAATAACTGACTTCCTGTTGGGTTTCAGATATTTCTCCAAGAGTCTTTTTTGTAGGTACTGATGCTTTACATATGTGTTCCAATTTTCGTACATGTACGTGAAACGTAGCTCGAAACGCACTCCATTGAAAGTTTATAGGTGGCGCTGTCGAGCCATTTTCCCACAACCAATGGAATATTGGCCTTCGGCTGTGTTCAGGCCAGCATTCTTATCAAACATATGAAGTTTAAGGAAGATCAGAGATTTTATGACTGAGTTACAACAACTTTTATTCCCATGGTCGAGACATCAAACTTTTAACGGCGCCATGGACACGCCCTTTAACGAAAACTCAAGATCTTCACAAATTACCATCTCAAAGGCCTTTAGATTAGATTGACCAAAATAAAATGTTGATGTCATTAAATTTCTAGGAGTAGTTTGTTACAGCGTAAAACATGACACTTCCTGTTGCCAGCAGGTGGCGCTATGACAATGACTGAATATGGGCATGTATATCTGTTCAAGTCCGGAGTCTTATCCAACATGTGAAGTTTGGGGCAGATTGGACACTGAATGTCTGAGTTAAAGCAACTTCCTTTTTCATGGCGAATCATCGAAATTTGTAAGGCCGCCACAGACACGCCCTTAAACGAAACCTCAAGATCTTCACAATTTAACATCACACAGGCCTTTAGATTAGACTGACTGAAAAAAAACATTTGTTGTCATTCAATTTCTTGGTGTAGTTTTGTCACAGCGTAAAATATGTCATTTCCTGTTGCCAATAGGGTGGCGCTATGACAATGACTGAATATTGGCATGTAGACCTGTTCAGGTCAGAAGTCTTATCCAACATGTGAAGTTTGGGGCAGATTGGACATTGTATGTCTGAGTTATAGCAACTTCCTTTTTCATGGCGAATCATCGAAATTCGTCAGGCCGCCACGGACACGCCCTTCAACGAAAAACTCAAGATCTTCGCAATTTAACATCGCAAAGGCCTTTAGATTAGGCATACCAAGTTTGGTGTTGATCTGAAATAAATCTCTAGGAGGAGTTCGTTAAAGTACAACGCATGGAAATGGCAAAAAAAAATACACAAAATTTGCTCATAAAATTAAAAATAACCGGACTTCCTGTTGGGGTTTCGGATTTTGCTCCAAGAGTCTTTTTTGTAGGTATTGGGGAGTTACATGTGTGTACCAATTTTCATACATGTACGTGAAACGTAGCTCAAGGCGCACACCGTTGAACGTGTATAGGTGGCGCTGTCGAGCCATTTTGCCCCACCCACTTCTGAAACCCATATCAGATGTAAATTTTCGCCAGTTCTGAGGTGTGTGCAAAGTTTCATGACTTTTCGAGCATGTTTAGGCCCTCAAAAATGCAATTCATTTTGGAGAAGAAGAATAATAATAATAATAATAATAATAATAATAATAATAATAATAAACACAGCAATTCCAAAAGGGTCCTCGCACCATCGGTGCTCGGGCCCTAATAATAATAAACGAAGCAGATACAAGAAGGTCCTCACACCATCGGTGCTCATTACTCTAATAAACAAAGCAGATACAATAGGGTCCTCACACCATCGGTGCTCGGGCCCTAATAATTCTTAGGAAAACAATAGGGCTCTTCGCTTTGAACAATCTGTTTAATAACTAGCGGTTTCTTTAAAAAAATTCTCAACTTGTAAAATATTCCAATTCCTTTGAACAATCTGTTTAATTTGTGTCACTTATTTACAATATCTTGTGACAAAATGTAACTTGTTATTAGGACCCTGCATTCAGTTTCTGTTTTTTGTTCAACAATTCATCCCTCTTCAGTGACTGGGCTTTACCATGAGCTTCTTTTAATATTGACAAATTATATCCTCTTTGTTGAAATGGAATATTCTTAATAAACCACAGACGATGAAAATTTTCATGTAGAATAGTATTTCGATCAGTAGGTTTTCTATAGACAGAAGTATGAAGATTCACTTGTGCATCCTTTCTGATGGTTAAATGAAAGAATTTCAGTCTTGTCATATTCCATGTTCAGTCTCAAATTTTCATTACTTGAATTAGGCACGGAAGTCCAGCAACTCTTTCTTACTGCCTGCAAAAATAAATAAAAAATGTCACCTATATAACATCCCCACCAAACAATTTTCTTTCTAAAAACGTTACTGGTGGAGTACACAAATCTTTCTTTGCATAAACCACTAAATACATTTTCATAATTTGAGGTGAAACTTCCCATTGCAGTACCTTTTTCTTGTCTATACAGGCAGTCTTCGAACAAAAAACATTGTTTTTTAAAGTCCATTCTGTCAAGCGCACAATAAAATCACTGGGAGGCAGAGCATCTTTTGATCGTGATTTTAAATAGTACCTCATAGATTCAAAACCTTCATCGAAGAGATTCCACATCCATTGTCACCATAAAACAGTCACCAACCTACACGTTGGTATCTTTTTAATATGTAGCCCTGTCTTAGTCTGTGAAGAATCAACAACTGGCTGACGATCTGAATGTGTTTTACTGCCGGTTTGAAAAGCCCAGTCTACCACCCCACACCCTCTCTGATCTGCACTTCACACATTCACCTACCCCTCCTGCAACCCCTTCCTGCCTCCCCCACCATTCAACTTGTGCTTAAGGTCTGTGTAGAGAATGTGAACTGGGTCTTCAGAGGACAGATATCTAAGAAAGCTTCAGGCCCAGGCGGTCTTTCACCTGCCTGTCTAAAAATCTGCGCTGACCTACTGGCCCCCATCTTCACACAGATCTTCAACAAATCTCTGGAGCAGTGTGAAGTTTCTCGCTGCTTCAAATGCTCCACTATCATTCCAGACCTGTCACATCTGTGATCATGAAGGCATTTGAGAGACTGGTCTTGGCCTATCTAAAAGACATCACTGGACCCTTGCGGGATCCTCTTCAATTTGCCTACAGTGCAAACAGGTCTGTTGACGATGCAGTCAACATGGGACTGCATTATGTTCTGCAATATCTTGATAGACCTGGGAATAACACACAGATTTTATTTGTGGACTTCACTTTGGCCTTCAATACCATCATGCCTGACCTTCTCTCAGCCAAACTGACCCAGCTCTCCAGGCCCATCCCAATCTGTAAGTGGATCACCCGTTTCCTGACAGATAGGCAGCAGCTAGTGAGGCTGGGTGAACTCACATCCAGGACTCTCACGATCAGCACTGGCACCCCTCAGGGATGTGTGCTCGCCCCACTGCTCTTCTCCTTGTATACAAATGAATGCACTGCAAAAGATCTATCTGTCAAGCTCCTGAAATTTGCAGATGACACTACCATCATCGGCCTCATACACAACGGAGACGAGTCTGCTTACAGACAGAAGGTTAAAGAGCTGGCTCTCTGGTGCAGTCTTAACAACCAGGAGCTCAACACGCTCAAAACAGTGCAAATGATTGTGGACTTCTCAGGACCTGAAGTGGGACACTCACATAGACTCCATTGCTAAAAAGGCCCAGCAGAGGTTGTTCTTCCTTTGCCAACTGAGGAAATTCAACATGCCACGGGAGCTGCTGAAACAGGCCCATTGTTGGCACGTTGCTATTTTGAGGAACAGAAAATTGACTGTGCCATAGACCAATTCAAACCTAGTCTGAAGTCTAAAGTCAATGGCGCAATATTTAGTTTTTGTTATTTAAAGAGCTTTTGAACAAAAACATATTTTGTTTTTGTTGTTATTGTTTGCAGTTAGTAGAAAATGCACCTCTAGGCGGGTCCACAACTCACGTTCACTTTGCTTATTACACACAGGGCAGCAGCACACAAACATTTTTAAATATGAAACAATAAAAGATTAAAATGTAAAAGATTGTCATTGTGTAGGCTACATGAATATAAAAATGCCTACATGTCATAATATATTGCCATTGCATTTATCAGAATTAGGCTACCTATTGCTTGCACGTGAGCAGCTCCGTTTCATCTCTGGAGATGCATTCAGTCTTTGCTCTTGCAAATTCCGCCGTGTAAATATCAAATCCACCACGGCATGAGCGCAACTGCCATTTAAAGGGAATGGGAGAGGACACTCTGATTGGTTTAATTTCACGTTATGTCCAAAAAACACCCATTACTCATTAAGAGAATAGGGACAACCCATTTAGACCATGCGCCCGGGCCGTTTTCCCGTCGTTAAACTAGCAAAAGTGGATTCGGACATGCCCTGAGTGCTCCTGCGCCGTGCACTTTAGACCATGCGCTTAGATAGTTAAAATAGGGCAAAATAGGAAATAATTTCTCTTCTGTCATGATATTGTGTTATTTGTGATTGTTCACTGATCAGTGTTGTGTGTGATTGTGTTTATGAGCAGCTGCAGTATCTCTCAGCTGTATCAGTGCAGTCACTGTGACTCTGACTGACGGAGGTTTTTCTACGACTCTTTATCACTGTGTGAACAGCCTAGTGCTACCCGGGTAGTGATAACTCTGACAGTAATAATCTCCTGTATCTTCAGGCTGGACTCCACTGATGGTCAGAGTGAAATCAGTTCTGGATCCACTGCCACTGAATCTAGATGGAGTGTTTGAATCTCTTTGGTTTGCTGAATGAATCAAGAGTTTAGGAGCTTCTCCAGGTTTCTGCTGATACCAGGCCATACAAGTATATGAACCTACACAGGCATCTCTCACTTCTAAATTTGTTTTGCAGTTTATAGTGACTGATTCACCGATCTGAACTGTTTTAACAGAGGGAATCTGAGTTACAGTCACCTGCCCACTGAAACCTAGAAACAGAGTTAAAGTTAGAAAAAGCAGGTTCCATGTGATTGTGTATCATTCACTATTCATAACATTATTTTTTAATTCAATTTAAATTAATTTTAATTTACCTTGTATACATATACACAGTGTCCAGATGAGGATGATGATGTTGTTCATTGTTGTTGTTTTGTCTTGTGTGATGATGAAGATTGTATTCTGTTCAGCTCTTAGTCATGAAGTGTTAAACTCACAGCACTATAAACACTCTCAGAGCACTGAAGCATGTGCTGATGATGCAAAGAAGTGGGCAGGATTTACAACAACTTGAGCTGCTAACAAACTATTATACAGTACTGTATATGTACAATTCTGAGCTCTTACCCATGGTCATAAGCTTTATACATTTGACAACATTTTCTTTATATATTTATTTGACAACTTTGACCTAAATGTTAAAACATTAGAAATATATTTGCTGAGCAGACGAGGAGGGTTGAAACACAACAGATCTACAAAGACTGAACAAAATGACAGTACAGTTTATAAGCTGACATTTGACACAACAATTAAAATGACTAACACACACACACGCATACACACACACACACACACACACACACACACACACACACACACACACACACACACACGCACACATGCACACACAACCACAAAACATGTAACGAGGCATCACTCGAAGTGGGATCCATAAGCAGGCTTTATTAGAATCGTGGTCAAACAGGCAATGATCAAACACCAGCAAACACAGTGACAGAGGGCAAACACAATCATCGTCAGTAAACAGGCTTAAATTCGGGCCAGGCAGCCGAGAGGCAAACACGAGGAATAGATACGGTCACAACAGGCAGGCTACACAAACCACAGTAATACAAGACTTCACAATGAGATGGTAGGAACAGACTGCTTATAAAGGCCAGCTAATGGGCTACAGCTGGGCTGGGTGATCAGTCCTACATACGGGGCTGATGGGAAATGTAGTGTGAGAGTGTAAGAGTCAATATTCGTTTGGGGGAGCCCTCTGATGGTCAGAAGAGTGAACCACGGAGTTTGACACTGTGACACACACACTGTCCATCATGTAATTTAATTGTTGCCCATGTTTTATGTATTTGTTGAACCATTTTTTTTTTTTTTTTTTTATACAATGGTATTTTACCAATTAAATAAATTAAATGTTTTAAACATTAAGATACAAAGTTTAGGGATACATTTTAGATTTCAAAACAACTTTAATTTTAAGCAGGTAAATGTGGGAATATTACATCAACAGCCACGACACAACATCAGCCGTGACACAAGGATATATTTTCTACGTATATTTACGCTTTGATTTGAATGAAAACAGTGCATCCGTGCAGCGCGGCTGACAAAGAAGAGCGTACGCTGCTTGCATTCAGCAGATATTCTCCAAAATGGTGCTACGGTGATGTGGAGAGACACAGAGACGAATTGTTGAATGAAGTCATTATTTATGTTTTCTTCACGTACAAAAAGTATTCTCGTTGCTTCATATCGTTACGGTTTGAACCACTGATGGCAGATGGACTATTCTGATGATGTCTTTCATACTTTTCTGGACCTTGACAGCGTAAGTTATTAGGCAGTCAGTGTTTCCAAAATATCTTAAATTGTGTTCAGAAGACGAACAAAGCTTTTACGGGTTTTGAACAACAGATTTTCAATAGGGGGCTCCCATTACCTAAACAGCCCATCCCCCAATGTATATATCATACACTGACGTCTAACTGTAAAGCAATGTTATTTTAGTATCATTGAGGTTCTGTCATGGTTTTTGTTAATATTTTAATATTTTTTTTAATATGCTGTCATTTTCACTGTTAACTTTTTTATTATTATTATTTTTAAAATGTATATATAGTTATTAATGTTTATTTCAGTTTTAGTTATTTTAGAACATCAAGATAAACTAAATGAAAATTAGTAATGTTGCCTTGTCGACTAAAATAAAATAAGTTTAAGTTTTTATTTTCATTTAATATATTAATTCATTTAATATCTATTCTATTTCAAGAAACGGAAATGTTTAAACTTTACAGTTTAACTTTACAGTTAACTATATATATATGTCATGTTTTTGTCCAGATTAAAACCCTCAAAAAAGGTATAAGTGTAAACAAATGTTTGAATAAAAAATATGGTGTATGTAAGTAAGTATTTGGTGTTATTTGAAAAACACCAAAGTTGATTAAAAATTGTGAATGGCTGTTTTAAAATATTAAAACATCTTCTGTTTGACTTCCTTTGAGCTCCGTGATGTGTCAGAAACAGAAATGTGTGCTTGTGCAGCGCTGCTTTGTGTACGGGGTAACCATGGTAATGGCTATGTTTCCTGTCAGAGAGTGAACTTGCATCTTTATTCAGCCGGCTGCTGCTCTTGTTCAGATCAATGAGAAAATCTGACCGAACCTTCACGCACCAAACTTGCAGCGTTGTAAAACTTAACTGGTCGATGGGAAACAAGCTCTAAAAATCTAAACCATTTAGATAATAAGATATTTATTTAAGAATTATTCGCATATTTTGAAGTGCCCACAGTAACAGTACCATTCATGTTCATTACTGTACGAATGACAGTCGTTACATTGGCATTTCAACAATATACTTTCAAAATCACATCACTGTACCTTGCTCACTTTCTTTCCTCTTTTTCCTCCTCTCTGCACCAGACTGATAGTGTTGTCTCTTCATTTTCAAATATTAACACACGTGACTGACACAAGCAAACTTTATCAAAACTATTATTACCAAGCATTACTGTCTGAACCCTGACAAGTGTCCCCCTGGTGGCCACGGGGCCCACTGCAACCACATATTTTACATATTATGTAGGGCCAGCACTGGTTCCAGATGTTACAGCAAAAGTGTTGCACAAATCCCAGGTCCCCTATTAACCTGCCATACATTTATTATATGTTTGCGGTGTTGTTCTCTTTGTATCACATGCTGACACAAAACATTTAGAATGTGTCTCATGACAAAACATTTTTGATTCCAATTTACAGCTTTAATAATGTTGATGTTTTGCCATACAGATCACATGACTCTCAAAGTCCCTATGAGGTTGTGAATGGTGAAGCCTGATTATTTATTTATTTTTTGGCGAAACGGTTTTGTTTGCTACATATTTACAATATAATAACTGTAAGTTCACTGAAATTAAACAGTTTTTAGGTAGAAACTAACCTGCACACTCTAGCAAAATACTAGAACATGCAAGCAAAGACTAACAACATGATACAAATGCCTACAGAGAAATCCTAGAACACAAACACATCGGGTGCGTCTCAATCAGCTCCCTAGATCAGGGAGTTTGCCATTTTAAGGGCTGTCTCAATCACAAATTCCTTCCAATGCACTGAAACATTTGTTCCCTAAAAAGTCCCACAATGCACTGTTAAAACCAGGGAGCATCGATGCTCACTATGTTCCCTCAAGTCAACTCAATACACATTGTGACACACAACTGACATAGTTCGCAAAAACAAACTAGATGAGTAATGTTTGAAGACAAACTTTAAGTTGGCTTGAAAAAGCCTAGCCAGAAAGTTTGAAGTAGTTTTAAAAGCTTGCAAAGTTTTTAGTTTGGAGTAATTTGCAAGTTAAAATAGTTTCAAAGATTAAAGTTTGGATGTGTTCAAGGCAATACAGACTATCAGAAAAACAGGTATAAAACACATTGCTAGGGTACCTGGGGTGGTTGCTAGGCTGTTTCTAGCATGACTAGCATGTTGCTTACATATTTTCAGCATGATTAGTATGTTACTAGCATGTTGCTAGCATGAAAGGCATCTTGATAGCACAATTAGCAGGTTACTACCATGATACTATCATGATTAGAATGTTCCTAGCATGTTTACTTGAATGATAAGTAACTAGTGTTTATAACAGTATTAGCATGTTACTAGCGTGTTGTTACCATAATTTGCAATGTTACTAACATGTTGCTAGCATGATTAGCATGTTACTAGCATGGTGTTAAATTTTGTTAGCATGGTTTGTAAGTTACTAGCATGTTGTTAACATAATTAGCAAGTTTATTAACATGTTGCTATCATGATTCTAGCATGATTAGCAAGTTAGTAGCATGGTGTTAACATTTCCCTAACATGATTAACAAGTTACTAACATGTTTTAACATGATTAGCATGTTACTAGCATGTTATTAGCATGATTAACAAGGTACTAGCATGATGCTAGTTATGTTGTAAGCACAATTAGCAAGTTAAAAGCATGTTGCTAGCATGATTCTAGCATGATTTACATGTTACTAGCATGATGGTAGCATGTTTCTAACATGTTTAACAAGTTGCTAGCATGTTTCTAGCATGACTAGCATGATTAGCATGTTACTATCATGTTGTTAGCATGATTAGCAAGTTACTAGCATGTTGCTAGCATGATTTTATCATGATTAACATGTTACAAGCATGATGTTAGCATGTTTATCAAGTTGCTAGCATGTTTCTAGCATGACTAGCATGTTGCGAGCATGGTGTTAACATTTTGTTAACATGGTTAGCAAGTTTAATAGCATGTTGCTAGCATGATTTTATCATGATTAACATGTTACTACCATGCATCTAGCACGATTAGCATGTTACCAGCATGATGCTAGCATGTTTCTAGCATGTTTAACAAGTTGCTAGCATTTTGTTACCATGTTTAACAAGTTGCTAGTGTAGCAGAGTGAGGTATAGACCCAGTATGATTGGCTGGCATTACCCAAACAGGTGAACCTATCAGTGTTCATACTTAATCATAATTGGTCAGTTGGGTAAGATTCATGAGCCAATTAGTGCCTGTGTTATGGATATAAAAGGGAGAAGTGTTTGGTTGCTTGGGATGCTATGCTCTGCTTTGTTTTGTTATAGTTTTGTCTGGAATTCATCTGGGTCCATCTGTTATATTGTGTTGTATTGTTTGATGCGTGGATTTAGGTGGGAGGGGCTGGCCATGGTACCTTGTACTGCGTGTCCACATGGAGTTCTGTGTTTAATACTTGATTTTTCACAAGAGTGTGTGTCATGGGTATTGAGTGTGGGGTAGAAATCTGAGGGTCTTTGCTGGCCACCTCCCTCTTTATTTTGTTATCTTATTGTATTGTACTTATTGTGTTGTATGTTTGTATGTTTGTATGTTGAGACCTTGTGTGAAGTGTTGTATGTTTTTAATTGTATGTTAATAAAGTGATTTGTTTTATATCTGTATATCTGTATGCTCACCCTGCCTTTGGCAATGAACCTGTGCCCCTTTGCTTAGAACTGTTATGTCCCGGTGTATTCCAGGTGGTGTAGTCGACTAAAGGATTTCTCTTATTGGTAACTTTCACACGCCTGACTGCTCCCTGCCACACTAGCATGTTGCTAGCATAATTTTATCATGATTAGCATGTTAATAACATGATGCTAGCATGTTTCTAGTATGATTAGCATTTTACTAGTATGGTGTTAGCCTTTTTTAACATGATTAGCAAGTTACTAGCACGTTTCTAGTATGATTAGCATGTTACTAGCATGTTGTTAGCATGCTTAACAAGTTACTTGCATTTTATTAGCATGTTTCTCGCATGATAAGCAAGTTACTAGCATCTTATTAGCATGTTTATAGCATGATAAGCAAGTTACTAGCATGCTGTTAGCATGTTTATATGGTAATCCAGCTAAAACAAGTTGATTCAGTAAAAAAAACAAAAACAAAACAAAAAAAAACGCTAAGACCAGTCTGGCCTGCTAAAAAAGTGGCCAAAACCACTTTAAAACTAGCTTGGGAGACCAGCCAAAGCAATCAATCAGCTTAGGCTGGTTTTAGCTGTTTCTTTTTCAGTGGGGAGTTGTTAAGCTTTGCTATAGCAATAGACAGCTTAAATACACCATACGTATCATTGTATAAAAGTTTTCACCCCCTCAGTGAAAGTCTGTTGGATTTTAGGTGGTTTTGATTTTAGTTTTTCGTCTCAGAAGAAGAAGAAGAGGAAGAAGAAGGAGAAGAAGAAGAACAAGAACAAGAACAAGAAGAAGAAGAAGAACAAGAAGAAGAAGAACTGGCATGATTAGAAATATTAGAAATGGTAGAGTGGAAGCTTGAATGAGTTTAAAGATTAGTTTAGAGATTAGAAATATAGTACATAGAAGGGAAGCTTGATTTGGGCTCAAGGGATTCTGGGAGTTTAGGTTTGAATTTGGAGTTTGAATAGTCTTGGCTTATTTGAACATTCAGTCAATGTAAGTCTTTGGGATTTTTGGTGGTTTTGATAGTCTGGTTTACGAAAACCATAAGCCAGATCAGTTAGAAAAGATATGATTGTGATTATGTTTATGAGCAGCTGCAGTATCTCTCAGCTGTATCAGTGCAGTCACTGTAACTCTGACTGACGGAGGTTTTTGTACGACTCTTTATCACTGTGTGAACACCCAGCTACCACTGATCTGGTGTAAACTTTGACAGTAATAATCTCCTTTATCTTCAGTCTGGACTCCACTGATGGTCAGAGTGAAATCTCGTCCAGTATTCGCTGTTCCACTGCCACTGAATCTAGATGGATTTCCTGACTGGAGGGTGTTTATATGATATATGAGAAGTTTAGGAGCTTCTCCAGATTTCTGCTGATACCAATATAAGTGACTGTAGCGTATCCCAATGTCAATCTGACACTCTATTGTAGCTGTTTGACCTTGTTGGACATTTTTCACTTCAGGTTGAGTCAAAGTGACTCCCCTGGATGCTGAAGAAGAGAAAATAAAGTTAATTTGTTTGTAAATCACCTTTATAGCAGAATATTAAAATGGTCAAAAACAACAATAGCTTATTAAACATATCAAAAAGTAATATCACACCTTGAATAAAAGCTGCAATGGTCCAGATGAAGATGTGTCACGGTGTCTGTTCTGTGTCTCCCTGGGTGGCCACTAGAGGTCTCACTTCCCCTTATTGTCACCCCCTTCAGAACTACATTTCCCACTAGCCTTATCTGCTCATCACTGTTCATTGTATTCAGCTGTCTCCACTTACATTGTTTGCACCTGTGTATAAATACTCTGGTTGTTCTGTCATTGTTACGGAGTCCTTGTTTGAATGTCACCCTGGTTTTTCGTGTTTCTGGATGTTGTTTATGTTTCTTGTTTTGGACGGATTACCTGGATTTTGACCTTTGCCTGGCTGGATTATGATATTTGGTTTGCCCCAATAAACATACTGCACTTGGATCTACCTTTCTGTGTGCGTTACGTGACAGAAGGACTCCGTCACAACCTAGATCCAGCGATATGTTTTTCGAGGATTCTCCCCCAGCCACAGAGCGGGAGAGGAGCAGGTTTGAGGGAACTCGCCTGGTGGTCTTCCGGGGAACCAGGGGAGGTCGCCAAGAGGGAATGGTCGAGAGGAGGTGCAACATCGCTCTCAACCGTGGCTCCCCTTCGACCCTGGGCTCGTGGGGGACGGATCAGTGCCACTGTCTCAACACCATGGCGGACGGAGAGGGGAGAGGAAGCGCAAGTCCGCCATGGTGGCGCCACTGCCCACGATGGCCGCAGAGCCAGTGCCACGAGGCAGGAAGGACGCCGTCATGCCTAGATCCAGCGGTGTGGGATTTCGAATCCGTTCCCCAGCCACAATGGAGGAACGGAGGGGGAGACTCCGGAACTTAACCACCCTTCGTCAAAGGGGGAGTGAGGTGGGTGGCCTGGCGCAATTGTTTTGGACCATGGCGGTCGGGTTGGGTTATAATGATGCAGCACTAAAAGACTTTTTTAACAATTGTTTGGATGACCCTTTGCCTCAATGGGAGATGAAGGGGCTGGAGATCCTAGACTTTTGGGGGTTTACCCATTACCTGCGCCATCGTGCTCAATGGGAGACTTCGACCACACCTGAGTCTCCAGACAACATGGCCGCCAGCCCAGCGCCAGAGCACAACATGGCCGCCAGCCCAGCGCCACAGCCCAAGATGGCCGCCAGCCCAGCGCCACAGCCCAAGAGGGCCGCCAGCCCAGCGCCACAGCACAAGAGGGCCGCGGAGACAGTATTAAGTTACTTTTCCAGGATGTGCCAGATCCCAGAGTTTCCCAGGAGTGTTCACATCACGGCCGCTGAGCCAGCGCCAATGCCCAAGATGGCCACCAGTTCAGCACCACAGCACAAGATGGCCGCCAGCCCAGCACCACAGCACAAGATGACCGCCAGCCCAGCACCACTGCACAGGATGGTCGAATCTACACCTGTGTTGGCAGACAAGATGGTTGACTCAACGCCTGAGTCTTCCGTCAAGGAGCCACCGGCACGCCATCATAGAGGCTGCAGGAGGAGGAGACAGGCGTCAGCCATTCCTCAAAGCCCGGAGGACGTTCCCGAGCAGGCCGCTGCCGTCCAGGAGGACGTTCCCGAGCAGGCCGCTGCCGTCCAGGAAGACGTTCCCGAGCAGGCCGCTGCCGTCCAGGAGGACGTTCCCGAGCAGGCCGCTGCCATCCAGGAAGACGTTCCCGAGCAGGCCGCTGCCGTCCAGGTGGACGTTCCCGAGCAGGCCGCTGTCGTCCAGGTGGACGTGTCCAAGGTTCCCGAAGCGGTGCCTGATGCCGAAGCGGTGCCCGATGTGGTTCTGGAGGTCGAGGCGGTGCCCGATGTTGTTCTGGAGGTCGAGGCGGTGCCCGATGCCGTTCCCGATGCCGAGGCGGTGCCAGATGCCGTTCCGGAGGTCGAGGCGGTGCCCGATGCGGTTCCGGAGGTCGGGGCGGTGCCCGAGATGGTTCCGGAGGTCGAGGCGGTGCCCGATGCGCAGGCCGAGGCGATGCCCGTGTCCAGGGCCGTTCCTGAGGCGGTGTCCTTGTCCCATGCTGTTCCTGAGGCCGCTCCCAGGGCGGTGCCCGAGTCCGAGGCGGTGCACGAGATGGTTCCGGAGGCCGAGGCGGGGTCCGAGATGGTTCCGGAGGTAGAGGCGGTGCCCGATGCCGAGGCAGTGACCGATGCCGTTCCGCAGGTCGAGGCAGTGCCCGAGGCTGTGCCCGATGCCGAGGCTGTGCCCGATGCCGAGGCGGTGCATGGTGCTGTTCCGGAGGCCGAGGCGTTGGCCGATGCCGAAGCGGTGCCCGATGCCGTTCCGCAGGTCGAGGCGGTGCCCGATGCCGTTCCGCAGGTCGAGGCGGTGCCCGATGCCGTTCCGCAGGTCGAGGCGGTGCCCAATGTTGTTCCGCAGGTCGAGGCGGTGCCCGATGTTGTTCCAGAGACCGAGGCGGTGCCCGATGCGCAGGCCGAGGTCGTGCCCGAGGCGGTGCCCGATGCAGAGGTCGTTCCCGAGGCGGTGTCCTTGTCCAAGGCCGTTCCCGAGGCCGTTCCCGAGGCGGTGCCCGATGCCGAGGCCGTTCCCGAGGCGGTGCCCGAGGTCGAGCCCAAGGCCGAGCCCGAGGCCATTCCCGAGGCGGTGTCCTTGTCCGAGGTCGAGCCCGAGGCCGTTCCCGAGGCGGAGCCCGAGGTCGTGCCCGAGGTCGTTCCCGAGGCGGTGTCCTTGTCCGATGCCGTTCCTGAGGCCATTCCCGAGGCGGTGCCCGATGCTGTTCCGGAGGCCGATGCGGGGCCCCGAGATGGTTCCGGAGGCGATACCCGTGTCCAAGGCCGTTCCCGAGGCGGTGCCCTTGTCTGAGGCCGTTCCCGATGCCGTTCCCAATGCCGTGACCTGGCCATCGCCACAGCCTGCTCCTTACTGGCTCCCCGATTGGCAGGTTCCGTTCGGGCCACTCAAATGGCGAATTCCTCCCTGGCCGTCTGCACAACGAGAATGGACTGATCCACCGTGGCCACCTGAACTGCCTGGCCCCTCGTGGTCCCCTGAACTTTCGGGTCCACCGTGGCCACCTGAACTGCCTGGTCCCTCGTGGTCCCCTGAACTTTCGGGTCCACCGTGGCCACCTGAACTGCCTGGTCCCTCGTGGTCCCCTGAACTTTCAGGTCCACCATGGCCCCCTGATCTGACCGAGCCACCTGGGCTACCAGGGGAGCCATCGCTGCCGGTCCCAGTTCCCCTACACGGGCCTGGCCCGCCATCCCTCCCCCTGTTCTGCCTCCACCAGTCCACCTCCCTCCTGGTCTCTTTGTTTTGTGTTTATTATGTTCTGAGGAGCATCTGGAAGCTGCTCCTTAGAGGGGGGGTAGTGTCACGGTGTCTGTTCTGTGTCTCCCTGGGTGGCCACTAGAGGTCTCACTTCCCCTTATTGTCACCCCCTTCAGAACTACATTTCCCACTAGCCTTATCTGCTCATCACTGTTCATTGTATTCAGCTGTCTCCACTTACATTGTTTGCACCTGTGTATAAATACTCTGGTTGTTCTGTCATTGTTACGGAGTCCTTGTTGAATGTCACCCTGGTTTTTCGTGTTTCTGGATGTTGTTTATGTTTCTTGTTTTGGACGGATTACCTGGACTTTGACCTTTGCCTGGCTGGATTATGATATTTGGTTTGCCCCAATAAAGATACTGCACTTGGATCTACCTTTCTGTGTGCGTTACGTGACAAGATGATGATGTTGTTCATTGTTGTTGTTTTGTCTTGTGTGATGATGAAGATTGTGTTCTGTTCTGCTCTCAGTCATGAAGTGTTAAACTCACAGCACTATAAACACTCTCATGCAAAGTGTCTCTATGTAAATGTTCTTCATACACAGAACAGGCAGCTGTCAGTCTCAGACCTCAGATGAATTTCTTCATGCATGTTCATGTTCTGCAAAACATTACAAGCTTTAATACTTTGTGATAAATATGAACTCTCTACAATGAATGTTTGATTATTTTACTGGGTTGATAAAATAACTAATAATATTAAAGATCATCTGCTCTCAAAAGCATATAGATTAATACATGTGAACCAGTTTGACACGAGACTGAAAACTGTGTTCATATTCCTATTTATCGCTTATAATAAATTATTTTGTGTGCATCATCAGTTCACACTGAGACTCTCAGCAGTCAAACTGACCTCTGAATGTTTGAATCAACTGCTGACTCTGTGATGAGACGCAGTGAATGATTCATTCTGATGTGTGTCCTTCAGTGTCTCTGTCACTCACAGCTGATGAACTAAAGCCATTCATGCAGAAGTTGTGTGTGAAAATCAGATGAGAGACTCAGATTAGCCAGACAATAAGTTACTGGTCATGAGTGTAGTGAGTCTGTTATAATAATAGTACTTGTTTAGGACTGATGACAAAAACTTACTCTAAATTTCTCAGAGATCCAGTCAAATCTAGACACCAAAATATTGTAAAGACAAGGCAAATTTTTTAAAATTGTTAAAAGTTTTGATGAACAAGCACAACACATTTAATTTTTCTTCTTCACAATTGTGAAATCTAGTAAGTGATATACATTATGATTATATATGTTATATTGTCACACACTCTGCCACTTCTTAACTCCACCACCAGAGTCTTATTATTAGTCTAATTACTCGGTTATATATTTAATCAAAACCAGATAAAATTTCTAAACTATCCAAGTTGACAGAATGTGTTAAATATTTATAACAGTGGACGACCAGTAATTTGAGAGGTTATGACTTATTGGACCAAAAACCTGCACACAGAATCTCTCAGAATACAATTTGCAGCTAGAAGGATGTACTGTTATGACATGTAGTAGTACCTGGGATATCTAAGTCCACTAATGGAGGGAGAGCATTTTCTCATCTGGCTCCTAAACTCTGGAATAGTCTTCCTGATAATGTCCGGGGCTCAAACACACTCTCTCTGTTTAAATCTAGATTAAAGACACATCTCTTTAGCCAAGCATTGACATAATGAATCTCAATCTCACCCTTGTTCCCAGTTAGATCAGATAAAAGTCACAAACATATTTCTTTGCTTGAAAAGTTATTAACAGCTAATTCTTTTCCATTTGCCTTTCTGTTTCCATCTGGAGGTAACTAGAGATTACACCTGCTCCAGTGTTGATCCAGACTTCAGATGACCCAACACCTGTGAAGAGATGATACTGACCCCTGCAAGGACCCTAGATGACGCCAACTTGAATCGATATCCATAACTGCCAAAATGTGTCTATATTGTAATTATTACGATCACACTTGTAATAATCGCTTTAATGAGCTTCTGCCTAAAATAAATTCATGTTAGCGAACTGTATGATTCTATTATATTGAACTGTTCATTTGTGAAATGAACATTACTTGGATGCATTCACTTCTGATAACAAATCACTCTAAATTGAAATGTAGAAACATGAATTTTCTGTAAAGCTGCTTTGAAACGATGTGGATTGTGAAAAGCGTTATAAAAATAAATTTGAAACGAATTGAACTGAATTAGACTGGCCTATTGAACCCCTGACTGCTTGTTCACTCAGTGTGAAGTATTGTTTGTTTCACACTGTACATGATTAGATTTATGTCTGTTTTACACAGCCCATGCATGTTGTTTGTTTCTCTGCCTGTTTGCCTTGTGTTTGACCCTTGCCTGGTTTTGGCTACTCTCTTCTGCACATGGATTCAGACCCTCACTCTCTGCCTGATGCTTTACAATTATATCATATATGAAAAATTAATAGTCTCTGAAATGTTTGATACATTTTATGATTTTGTTTTTAGTCATCCTCTCATCAGCAGCTGCAGTATCTCTCAGCTGTATCAGTGCAGTCACTGTGACTCTGACTGACGGAGGTTTTTGTACAACTCTTTATCACTGTGTGAACACATGTTGATGTTGTGAACTAAAAGTTTAGGAGCTTCTCCAGGTTTCTGTAGGTACCAGGAGAGACAAGACTTACACCAACCGCCTGACTGGTCTCCAATGGAGCTGCTGGTTTTACAGGTCAGAGTGACTGTTTGTCCGTTCTGAACATGTTTCTCTGTTGGAGTCTGAATTACAGACACCTGTCCTTCAGAACAATTAAAAAGACACTACACTTCAGAAGTGAATCAATATAATTTTTTTGAATTTCAACTCCAAATAATCTAACTATAAAATATAAACAAAAGTGTCTTACATTGAAAATACATTCACAAGATCAAGAAGATGATGAATATCATTGTAGTTATTGTTTCTGTTATGATAAACAGTGTTAAACTCACAGCTGTCACGGGTCCTCAGGCAGGAAGGGACGAGAAAACGCTGGAAAATACTTCAAAGTCGTTTTATTCAGGAAACAAGGAAACAACAAAATCAGGGATGACATTTAACAGCAGACAAAGAAACTTGGGTTGGGAACACTATTTAAACACATGACTTGATGAGGGGAAGACGAGGGACACCTGGGATCCAATTTAACTAATAACTCAAACAATCAGGGAGCAGGAACACACACAAACCACAGGAAAAAGCACTACAACACCTCTTCTTCTTCTTCTTCTTCTTCTTCTTTTGTGTTTATTGGCGGTTGGCAAACCAGCTTCAGGTGCATTTCCACCACCTTCTGGGATGGAGTGTGAAGCCTCAATGAGCGGAAGAAAACTAAAAAAAAAAAAAAAAAAAATAAATAAAAATATATATACTGTTGATTAAACCCATATCTCTCAAATATTTTAGAAGTCTTACACCTTTGACTATTTCTGAGCATTCTGAAATACATTTTTAACTGAAAATACACTAATTTCCTTATCTCTTAGCTTTTCAACAAGCTGGTTTCTTTCTCTTCTATATTTTTCACAATGTAATAAAACATGTTCCTGTTTGATTGACTCTATATATATTCTGTAATATTTCATATAATATATCCTGTCTAGATGCTGATTTCCCACTATCTAAACTGTTTAACACTGAATAGGAGTCTGAACACACTACAACACTTGAAGGATGAATTTCCTCCACCCACTGCATCGCCAATAGAATTGCCATCATTTCTGTTGTGAATACAGATGCATGATTAACTAACCTCTTAACAATACTGTACTTAAAGTACGGAATATATATGGCTGCTGCTGTATGCCCACTGTCCGGATTTTTCGACCCATCCGTATATATTTGAATACTACTGAAATATTTTTGCTTCAAATATTGATCCACTATTATTTCTTTAGGCATACACCTATCCTTATAATTTATTTTGCCATGCAACTGTAGATCTACTATCGGCATTTGGAACAGCCAAGGATGTATCACAGGTATTACTACTGTAGAACTTATTTTTATACCGTCTATTCCTATTTCATTGGCATCATTATCAGCATTCCATCCAAAACTACTGTAGTATACATACTCATGTTCCCAACATTTTTGTAAAACTTCTTTGACTGGATGGGTATCTACTTGCCCCCTTACAGAACACCAAAATGCCATCTTTAACTTTAATCTCTTGAGTTTTAATGGCAACTCTGCCATTTCCACCTGCATAGCTGAAACGGGCAATGTTTTAAATGCCCCACTTCCTATTCTTAGTGCTTGTGACTGTATCCCACTAACTTTCTTTAGCATAGATTCTGATGCCGAACTATATATCAAACTGCCATAATCTATTATTGGTCTTATCATTGCACAATATACTCTCTGCAATGCCTGTCTGGTTGCACCCCAATCTTCCCCTGCCAAACATCTTAAGATATTTATTCCCTTTTTACATTTGTCTATTACTTTCTTTATGTGAGATGCAAAAGTTAGTTTAGAATCCATCCATACTCCAAGGAACCTAATTTCTGTTACCCGCTGTAATGTTTGCCCGTGCAATTTTAATTTTACATTTGAAGAATTCTTCTTTTTGGAGAAACATATCACTTTAGTTTTTTCTATAGACAGTCTAAAACTCCAATTATTAACCCATTTTCCCCCTTCATTAACTGCTTTCTGCACACTTCTCTCCACAAACTCAACATTTATTCCCCTTTTCCACAAGGCACCATCATCTGCATATAAAGATTTACCAATTCCTTGTCCTACCATTAAAAATATATAATCCTATCATTATATTAAATAATACTGGGCTGCACACACTACCTTGTGGGGTCCCATTATCTATCGGATATATACTAGAATAACTTGTTCCTACCCTTACTTGTATAGTCCTATTAAACAAAAAATCCATTATCCAATTGTACATTTTCCCTTTAATTCATATCTTATCTAATTTAATTAAAAGTCCCTCTTTCCAAAGCATATCATAGGCCTTTTCCACATCAAAAAATACCCCTACTAACACCTCTTTATTTACTGTTGCCTTTCTAATTTCAGACTCTAGACTTATTATTGAGTCTATTGTATTTCGCCCATTTCTAAAGCCACTCTGGTAATGGCTTAAAAGTTTTTCCCTTTCTATTACATAATTCAGTCGTGTTACTATCATCTTTTTCATTATTTTACATAATTAGGCGTTAACGCAATAGGTCTATAATTTGATGCTATTGTATGATCCTTTCCAGGCTTTGCACTATAAACACTCTCAGAGCATTGAAGCATGAGCTGACAGTGCAAAAGGTCTTTCACTATCTGAATAATTTACCTGAAGCCTGATGAGTGGAGAATGTGCTCAACATTAAACATGGACTGACCTACTGATAAATGTATATATAAAAAAGATAATCAATAATTTGTTAAAAAAAAAAAACAGTATTACTTTTTTAAAAAATAAGCTATGCTTTCCCGGGCCACCGAGAGGGTAGGGCTCGTGTGGAAATCTCCACCGCGTCCCAAGCCCTCGAGGCAGGATGATTGGTTTCTCAAGGTGGCGTGCGCTGGTTCTCAGTGCCCCACCCTGATGCCTTTCTTCCCGGAAGTGCATGATGAGCTCACCAGGTCGTGGATGGCACCTTTTACTGCCAGAAACCGGCTGGTGGGCTCCTCCTCCCTCACCACCCTCGATGGCGGTGCAGCGAAGGGCTATTCGGTGATTCCCCCAGTGGAGCGGGCGGTAGCGATGCAATTGTGTCCTAAGTCTGCCTCCTGCTGGCGGGGAGACCCTGTGCTTCCTTCCCGGGCCTATAGGCATTCGTCTGGTCTAACCGGCGGAGCCTATATGGCTTGCGGGGAAGCTGCTTCTGCCTTACACGCTGTGGCGTTACTGCAGGTGCACCAGGCCAAGGCACTGAAGGACCTGCACGAGGGTGGTCACGATCCAGAAGTTCTGAAAGAACTCAGAACCGCCACTGGCCTTGCGCTCCGAGCAAAAAATTTTGAATGGCTAAAATATTTTCTGTTTGACAAACAAGGATGTGTCAGACAGAGAAAGGTGCACTTGCGCAGCGCTGCTTTGCGTAAGGGGGTAACCATGGTAACAGTTGTATTTCCTGTCAGAGAGTGAACTTGCATCTTCATTCAGTCGGCTGCTGCTCTTGTTCAGATCAATGAGAAAATCTGACTCAACCTTTATGCACCAAACTTGCAGCGTTGTAAAACATAACTGGTCGATGGGAAAAAAAGTTCTAAAAATCTAAACCATTCAGATAATAAGATATTTATTTAAGAATTATTCACATATTTTGAAGTGTCATCTCAAGCATTTTAAGGGCTGTCTCAATCACTAAATCCTTCCAGTGCACTGAAACATTTGTTCCCTAAACATCCCACAATGCACTGTGAAAAGCAGGGAGTATCGATGCTCACTATGTTCCCTCAAGTCAACTCAATACACATTGTGACACAACTGACACAGTTTGCAAAAACAAATCATTATTTAATTATATTTCAGCATAAGCATGCATTGCTAGACAGGTAGTGAACATAATCTAGCTAACATTTATTATTAATACAGCCTCATTATCAGTGGATTCAGCAGCATTCATGGATTTGTCTGTCTTCATGTCTTTCTCTATAGATTTGTTGATGGAAGTAAATCATCATAACCTGCACTCACTTCCCAGAGCTTCTGAAACCTCACACTCTGTTTAAAACTCTCCTGTGAAGACATGTTTAGTGATTTATCCCTGATTGTGTAAAAACTTTCTTAAAATCTTCTTAGACTAAAGCCCTATTCGCACGGGATTAGTATTATCTGGGGACCTTGTGTGATTTTGAAATTACCCCCACACATCTGAATTTCGTGTGGTGCATTCGCACAGGATAAGAGAAGCCTGTGTTTTTACTCAAATATACTGACTTATCTCCTGGACACCCGGATGTCAAGGCTTTAAGAGTCCTGTTCTATGGTTCAGATGGATTTAAAAAAGATAAATTAATATAGTTTTCTTGCGCTGTGTCATTTACATTTCACCTGGTTAAAATAATATCTCAAGCTTTATGCTTGATTTATTGTAACACATTAACCTCAAAACCTTTTCAGCTTTCTCTTTCTGCAACTTGTATGGTGCAGCGACAGCACCCAAAATACTATCAAACACTCCAACACAGCTCCATTCTTCGCGAAAGATGGATAAAAAGGCGCACAGGAAACAAAAACCTCGAAAAATTATATACGACCCGCAAAATCCAGGTCAAATCACAGAGATGTTGATTCGCATGGGACTAATATTATCACAGGAACTCTGTGTTCGGCGAAATATGGTACAGACATGGCCGATTCGCACGGGGTTAAGATCACAGACAACCTCCACAATTATTACAAATGACTGGAGGTCACCAGGTAATACTAATAGGGCTAAAGTTAACTCTTTTCAAGCCCAATAACCAACCAGAGGAATCCTGTGCTGGAGCTTGTCCTCTCCTTCACTCAATGGAGTTCATTTGAGCTTCTTACAATTTCATTATAGATATTCCACTCTTATTTTTTTTTTCTTTTGTTTACACTTATAAAAATGTAACTCAGTTTCATACAGCATATTTGTAACTGGAGATCAGATCAAGTGAAAATTATATTGCTGAATGATTAGATTAGAAAACAACCAAATCAATGTTTTAAATAAGCTGACAAATGAACTATATTTTGAGTTTTTAATGAACTGTGTGATTTTTTTTTTTGCTTTCTGTGTGAGTAAAACCTTCAAACATAAACAAGACTAGGGTGACCATACGAGCCATTTTCCCAGGACGCGTCCTTGCCAGGATTTCTATATTGCCTGAAATATCCAGGTTTTGGCCGTTTGCACTGTGCAGATTGATCATTGTATGACATTCATAAGAGCTACAGAGAGCAGAGCAGACGGCTGCTTATGCATTCGCATCACTCTCTTGGTACTTTGGTGTTATACTGTACAATGATCGGTGCGCAGTGACGCTTCCAGTTGAACGAACGAAAAAAAAACAAACACACCTAATATGTACGTGTATTTGCATTGCTTTGATCGTTCTCTGTAGATTTCACCTTCTCACACGCCACGATTGGTCGATTATGTACAATACCTGCATGTTATTGGTCAAACTACTTTGGATGTTTTAGGCAATATAGAAATCCTGGCAAGGATGCGGCCTGGGAAAATGGCTCGTATGGTCACCCTAGCTTTCACCTACGTTTACCTCAGCTTCTGTAATTATTGAGTTTGAATTTGCCTCCTCTTTTGTGGAATAGGTTGATGAGGCCCTGGTTTCAGGTGTTGCAAAATACAGCTACACTAAGAACTATATTAAAACATTTGAGAATGGTCCATTTGAATTTGTGATCTTAATCACCTCATTTATATTATTTAATTCAGACAGAAACATGGGCAGTATTACTGGCTCAATAATGATCCACTGCTTGTGTGAATCCTCATTTGTAAGTTGACTCACACGTCTCCTCCTCGCTGTCTGACACCACAGATCGACTACATTATCCCAGAAAAGATAAACAGAGATCAGCACTGCCCTCCTCACCTGAATAAAAGAGACACGTGTAAGAATGCTGTTTATGGACTATAAATCAGTCTTGCGTTTCTGATATATATTCACACAGTCTTAATTAACACTACTCACTCTTTATATAGGAACCACTGGAAGTGTTAAAAGTAGCACTGAAGCGGTTTTGGAGTTAATTAGATAATTAAATGATTCATTAATCAATGATTGGGCATTAATAATGATACCTGCTGTTAACAAGTAGAATCACTGAAAGAAAGAGAAACAACAAGATCCAAAAAAAAAAAGGATATAAAAGCAGAAACACAACTACAAATGACTTACAGCCACAGCTTTAGATGAAAACACCTGAAATAAAAGACATTCAATCTCTCAAGATCTCAGCAGACGATGATTAAACAGCTACACAAACAGCATTCCCATCTACATTCATTATAAACCTGTCTGCCTTTATTTTTCTAATGCTGTTTCTGAGAGTTAACAGAGGTTTAGCTCTAGTTTGTTCATGTTCTATTGAAAGTACTGGTTTCATCTAAAAGTGTTTGATTCAGTTTAATTAATCATCTTTCAACATTATTCAAACATTTGCAATAATATTTTTAGAGAACATCTGTGCATTGAGAAAGAAAGAGATTGATGAAGAAGCAGTTCACGTGAAGCTGTCTGTTTACAACATTCAGATGATTGTCATAAAGTGGTTTAAGTCTAATGTAGTTTGATGATTGACTCAAAGTAAAGAATAGAGAGATTGAAACATTACTGAACTGTAAACATGTTCTAATAAACAAAAGCAGCTGCTAGTATAGAAAGATCACCGTAATGCATTTAGACTGTGACCAGATTAACAGAGATCATCTCTCAGAGACACAATGACATTTCTGTGCAATAATTTTTCACTGAGACGTCAACACTCATCATACAAACCTCAGCAATGGTGACAAAACATTCAGATAAACAGATCAACTCTGAACCTCACAAAACAAGCTACTGAAAACTCACATCAGCAATGATGATAATAATAATAATAATAATAATAATAATAATAATAATAATAATAAATAATGCAGCTAAATTATCATTTAGCTGCATAATTTATTCATGTCACAATGCATGCTGGGAAACATGGATGATTTTTTGCTTTGGTGGCACTCATCATGCACTGCGACATGAAGCTATTTATTGATTGAAAGTGTCAGAGCTTTAGCTTCTATTTTACAGATAAATATTAACCATCTCAACAGCTGCAGAAACAGAATGGTAGTCAAATTATGAACATGTGGTGACCTGAGGAAATTTTCAATTTTATTAATAGTTTTTGAAGTGCAAACTTTCATGTGAGTAAATGAGTAAAATAAAAAAATAAATATTGTATTAAAGTCTCTCTAAACTTTGCCTTATATAATCATTGTGTTGCATCACATCCATCAGCAGCTGCAGTATCTCTCAGCTGTATCAGTGCAGTCACTGTGACTCTGACTGACGGAGGTTTTTGTACGACTCTTTTTCAAACACACAACACATAGTTACTGTTGATCCAGTGTCCACTCTGACAGTAATAATCTCCTGTATCTTCAGTCTGGACTCCACTGATGGTCAGAGTGAAATCACTGTTAGATCCACTGCCACTGAATCTAGATGGAGTTCCAGTGTAACGGTTTGTTGCAGCATATATGAGGAGTTTAGGAGCTTCTCCAGGTTTCTGTAAATACCAGGCTAAATAATTACCACCATCCACTCTACTGCTGGTTTTACAGTTTATTCTGACTTCTTGTCCTGCTTGAGCTGCTGTTATTGATGGACTCTGAGTTACAGTGATCTGTCCTCTACACTCTGAAAGAAAGGAACAAAGCATAAGAATTAAAAATGATGTATAGATCACATTTTAAAATAATTAATTGTCTCTATGAAAGTTTTGCTACAAACCTCGAGCAAACAGTGTGAGAGTCCAGATGAGGATGATGATGTTGTTCATTGTTGTTTTGTCTTGTGTGATGATGAAGATTGTGTTCTGTTCTGCTCTCAGTCATGAAGTGTTAAACTCACAGCACTATAAACACTCTCATGCAAAGTGTCTCTATGTAAATGTTCTTCATACACACAACAGGCAGCTGTCAGTCTCAGAGCACAGATTCATTTCTTCATGCACGTTCATGTTCTACAAAACATTAGAAGCATTAATACATAGTGATGAATGTGAATCTTCAGAAATCAGAAATCACTCTCTACAATGAATGTTTGATTATTTTACTGGGATGATAATGAACCTAATTATATTATTATTATTATTATTATTATTATTATTATTATTATTATTATTATTATTATTATTATCATCTACTCTCAAAAGCATATAGCTTCATACATGTGAACCAGTTTGAAACCAGCGTGAAAACTGAAATGATATTTTCATTTATGTTTTAAAATAAATTATTTTGCATGCAACTCTATCTTGTGAATGTATTGCACTCTTAATGTTTGGCCATCAATCTGTCAGTATTCTGTTATGATTTTGAGAGTTAAATGCTTAGATTTTGAAGTGTTTAATGATGGTTTGGTGGTCTGGTGTTTTTATTTGTTGGAAATTTATTGGATTAATATCAATCTGATTACAGAAGTAAAAATAAAAATGTTATTTAAATATATAGATTAAAAACTTAAAAGATGATTAAACTATAGTGGATTTTATTTAATTCAAATCCAGTTAGCAAATAAAATAATATTCTATCTATCTATCTGTCTGTCTGTCTGTCTGTCTGTCTGTGTGTGTGTGTGTGTGTCTGTGTGTGAGTGTGTGTGTGTGTGTGTGTGTGTGTCTGTGTCTGTGTGTGTGTGTGTGTGTGTGTGTGTGTGTGTGTGTGTGTGTGTGTGTGTGTGTGAAATGATGAATAGGTGTTTTGCATGCATATATAATCAAAATAATCCAACATTGTTTATAAAAATGTAAAGAGTAAAGGTAAAAAATAGATAATCACAATATTCATCAATATATGCTTTGTGAAAAGTATGTCACTGGAATTAATGAATTCCTGAATATAAACATGTTGAGTGCTTTACTTCTTCAGAACCATAAAGGGATATTTGTGGCTGTTCTGTAGTTTGATGCATTTGTTCACATTGTGCTTGAATTTAAAATTAACTGAGAATTATAAAGTTTAATGCATTTAGGGAAATGTTTTTGTTTGTATGGATATATTTATAAATCGTTTATAGGGGCATTTCAGAAATCTACACACATTTTTATAAATGAGGCCCCAGAATTCAAACTCATATTTTATAAACAAATTTCACTCAGTGGACCATGAAAACACCTGCAGATGAAGGAAATAATGAAACAAGACTGTGTAGTCAAATTATGAACCTCAAACACTGAAACATTTCCTAAGATCACTGTTGGTTCTCTGTTTGTTGACTCGGTGAGGTTTTACTGTATCATGAAGCTGCTGTGAGGACGCTGAACATCTGCTGATGGAGCTGCTCTATTCTGAGAGGAACACAATCACTCAAATATGAGTTTGACTGTTTGACTCTTTATTCTCTGAAATGAGTCAGTAGAGTTGGACTAATGGAGAGATGAGGTTTGTTCATATTCATCAGCTCACACTGAGACTCTCAGCAGTCAAACTGACCTCTGAATGTTTGAATCAACTGTTGACTCTGAGATGAGACGCAGTGAATGATTCATTCTGATGTGTGTCCTTCAGTGTCTCTGTCACTCACAGCTGATGAACTAAACCCATCCATGCTGAAGTTGTGTGTGAAAATCAGATGAGAGAATCAGATTAGCCAGACAATAAGTTACTGGTGAGACTCGGTCATGAGTGTACTCAGTCCGTTATAATAATGTATTTGTTTGTTGCTGATGATTTTTCTGTTGAAAAAAAAAAAAAAAACTTACTCTGAATCCCTCAGAGCTCCAGTCAAATCTAGACACCAAAATATTGTAAAGACAAGGCAAATTTTTGAAAATTGTTAACATTGTGGAGGCAAGTTTTGATGAACAAGCAACACACATTTAATTTTTCTTCTAGACAATGTAAGAGATATACATTATGATTATATTAGGTATATTGTCACACCCTCTGTCACTTCTTTGCAAAGCCCTGACATGTTTTTTGTTTCTCTGCCTGTTTGCCTTGTGTCCTGGTTTTGACTACTATCTCCTTTGAAATAAAAAGACATTCCAATCTCTCAAGATCTCAGCAGGCGATGATTAAGCAGCTACACAAACAGGGGAAAATTTCCATCTACTACATTCATTTATAAACCTGTCTGTTTTTCCTAATGCTGTTTCTGAGGTTAACTAGAGGTTTAGCTCTAGTTTGTTCATGTTCTGTGAAAGTACTGGTTTTCATCTAAAAGTGTTTGATTCGGTTTTAATTAATCAGAGAAATGCTTTCAGCATTAGTATTTAAGCTTATTTTTAACTAATATTTTGAGAACATCTGTGCACTGAGAAAGAAAGAGATTGATGAGAGAAGCAGTTCAACGTGAAGCTGTCTGTTTACAACGTTCAGATGACTTTGTCTCATAAAGTGGTTTAAGTCTAATGTAGTTTGAAGATTGACTCAAAGTAAAGAATAGAGAGATCGAAACACTACTGAACTGTAAACATGTTCTAATAAACAAAAGCAGCTGCTAGTATAGAAAAATCACCGTAATGCATTTACACTGTGACCAGATTAACAGAAATCATCTCTCAGAGACACAATGACATTTCTGAGCAATAATTTTTCACTGAGACGTCAACACTCATCATACAAACCTCAGCAATGGTGACAAAAACATTCAGATAAACAGATCGACTCTGAACCTCACAAAAACAAGCTACTGAAAAGTGCAGCAGCAATGATGATAATAATAATAATAATAATAATAATAATAATAAATAATGCATTCAGTATCATTTACTTCCTCGTCTATTAATATCTCTAATGCATGCTGGGAAACATGGATGATTTTTTGCTTTGGTGGCACCCATCAGGCACTGTGACATGAAGCTATTTATTGATTGAAAGTGTCAGAGCTTTAGCTTCTATTTTATATTTTACAGATAAACATTAACCATGTCAACAGCTGCAGAGACAGAATGGTAGTCAAATTATGAACATGTGGTGACCTGGGGAAATTTTCCATTTTATTAATAGTTTTTGAAGTTTAAACTTTCATGTGAGTGAGTGAGTAAAATAAAAAAAAAAAATATTGTATTAAAGTCTCTCTAAACTTTGCCTTATATAATCATTGTGTTGCATCACATCCATCAGCAGCTACGGTATCTCTCCAGCTGTATGGTACGTGCTTTGTGACTCCTGACTGACGGAGGTTTTGTACGTACCCGTAGCACAAATAGGACAGGCGACACAAACAACCGAGCATCCTAGCATCCACGGACAGCCACACCAAGAACCGCTGCTTGATTAACCTAAAAAGTACGAGTTGCTCCAGAATTTGGCAAGCTAGACTAGAAGGTGGCGGCCCCCACTGTAAATACGTAGCGGATTGGGACTGATTCGATGCGAAGAGCAGACCCTCTGGGCATCCAGTGGGGAACAGAAAGCGATGGCGCGTGCGGTCGCGGACCTTGGACCCACTGACGGCCATGAAGCCACCGCCCATTCGGGATGCAAGAGAAATGGCCACAGGGAGGGTGGGTGCAACCTCCGCCTCAAAAACCAGCGACAGCGCGTCAGGCTTACCATTCTTAGAGCAGCAATGCAATGAAAAAA
>NW_024879164.1:28014-28181 GCF_018340385.1 Cyprinus carpio | reverse complement strand
CATACATGTGAACCAGTTTGAAACCAGCGTGAAAACTGAAATGATATTCCCATTTATGTTTTAGAATAAATTATTTTGTATGCACCTCCATCTTGTGAATTTATTGCACTCTTAATGTTTGGCCATCAATCTGTCAGCATTCTGTTATGATTTTGAGAGTTAAATGT
>NW_024879164.1:27580-27715 GCF_018340385.1 Cyprinus carpio | reverse complement strand
CGTGTGTGTGTGTGTGTGTGTGTGTGTGTGTGTGTGTGTGTGAAATGATATGAAATGTCCTTAGTTGTTTTGCATGCATGTATAATCAAAATAATCCAACATTGTTTATAAAAATGTAAAGAGTAAAGGTAAAAC
>NW_024879164.1:27235-27425 GCF_018340385.1 Cyprinus carpio | reverse complement strand
AACTGAGAATTATAAAGTTTAATGCATTTAGGGAAATGTTTTTGTTTGTATGGATAGTTTTATAAATCGTTTATAGGGGCACACGTTTTTATAAATGAGGCCCCAGAATTCAAACTCATATTTTATAATCAAATTTCACTCAGTGGACCATGAAAACACCTGCATATGAAGGAAATAATGAAAGAAGACT
>NW_024879164.1:26871-26989 GCF_018340385.1 Cyprinus carpio | reverse complement strand
CCTTATTTTGTGTTTTAATGATTCATTCTGGGAATAATGAACTCAAACACGAGAGAAAGAAACGGACACCTATATAAAGATCAAACATAAATATCATTATCAAATAGCCTTCAGATTC
>NW_024879164.1:25591-25802 GCF_018340385.1 Cyprinus carpio | reverse complement strand
AAAGCCTAACTTTCTGTTGTCAGACAGCGGGATGAATATGAAATAGTGACTGAAAGCGGCCCATTAAGACTATAGCCTAACCAGCTCTCCATTAGATGTTTATCTGCACAAAAAAATCCTGATTCAAGATCACGACGTCATCTAATGAAATCAAATATACATAAGATAAAGACAATGGCTGTGCTGTGATTTCAGCAATATTTGTATGTAT
>NW_024879164.1:24794-25305 GCF_018340385.1 Cyprinus carpio | reverse complement strand
TGTAAGAACAATCCAAAAGTCATTTAGCTCAAGTCTGAGTCAAGTCTCAAGTCATGAATATCAAGTCAAAGTCAAGCCAAGCCTTGTAAGAATATTTGTCAAGCAAGTCTCAAGTCCTAAAATTTGCACTTAAGTCTGACTCGAGTCAAGTCATGTGACTCGAGTCCCCTGCCTCTGGGAAAATGTCATTATTGTCACATGACTCAGCTATGCATGAATATACACTTGTTAGAACACTGACACATTCTCTTCAAAAATACAAGATTAATGTTGTTTGTGATGATATTGTGTTATTAGTGTTTGTGTTGATCAGTGTTGTGTGTGATTGTGTTTATGAGCAGCTGCAGTATCTCTCAGCTGTATCAGTGCAGTCACTGTGACTCTGACTGACGGAGGTTTTTGTACGACTCTTTATCACTGTGTGAACACATATTTACTGTTGATCCAGTGTAAACTCAGACAGTAATAATCTCCTGAATCTTCAGTCTGGCCTCCACTGATGGTCAGAGTG
>NW_024879164.1:24084-24621 GCF_018340385.1 Cyprinus carpio | reverse complement strand
GACATGAAATTGAAAAAGTTTTTAAATTATTTTAACTGCATAAATTCTCTGTTGGAGTCTGAATTAGTCACCTGTCCTGCAGAACCTGAAGAACAATTAAAAGACATGAAATTGAAAAAGTTTTTAAATTATTTTAACTGCATAAATTAATCAAATTAAAGGTCTTACCTTGAAAATGCATCCCTAAGATCAAAATCAAGATAATGAATGTCATTTTAGTTGTTGTGCCTGTTATGATGATAAACAGTGTTAAACTCACAGCACTATAAACACTCTCAGAGCACTGAAGCATGAGCTGACAATGCAAAGTGACTCTCTATATTTGGATAATTTACCTGAAGACTGTCGATCACTCTCGCCCTCAATTTCCACCGGAAGCGGTCCACTGTGGTATAATAAAAGCTCCGCTGCTTTTGAGCCATGTGTCACGCTCGGTCAGGGGCCTTGTTTCGCTTCGACGGCTTTCAGCCTCACCCTGCTTCATTCTGCTACGTTTATAAATCATTAGCTCATCCATGAACATGATTTCTGCTCGAG
>NW_024879164.1:23747-23858 GCF_018340385.1 Cyprinus carpio | reverse complement strand
TACACCAATTTTCATTTGATTTAACAAATCAATTATTCATTAGATTAACAAATGATCACAGATCCCTCTAAATATACTAGGTGCCAGGATGTCTGTGAACGACACAAGGCC
>NW_024879164.1:21248-21972 GCF_018340385.1 Cyprinus carpio | reverse complement strand
CATGATGGACAGCAAAGACAGGTGAAGGTGTTCACAGTGGTCAGCTGCTTCATCAGAATAAAGTCAGAGAATTGGCACAGCTGTAAGATGGCAGCAGGATGTTGGGTTCACTATTCATTCATATGTGATAGTTTCTTTGAACAATGAATTTGAATAAAGCTTGTTGTTCACTTGTATAGTATTTATTTATTGTGATGGTTTCTTTTATTCATTCATTTACTCATTTTTATTCATGTTTTCCATTGTTGTCTGTAAATAAAATATAACTATTACATTAATTAATTCATTAATACATTAAATATACTACTAAAATATATAATTTTTACTAAGAAAATATGTAATGTAGTTAAGTATTGGTCAACATTTATCATTATTATTGTGCGTAAGTGTTGGGGTGGGCTAGCAATGCAGTACATGCTGGGGTGATCTTATTTTTTTTGTAGTAATACAAGCCGCCCGCCTCTGCTCACTCAAGCCGGTTGCATCTCACTCTAGACCGCAGCTAACTCTAGGCCTCTGGCCTCCGCTCACTCAAAACCGTTGTGTGTGACGCTGTTTCATTGAGAAAGCGAAACTACTTTGTTTGGCCTTCCAAAAGAAGACATGACTAGAAATCATGTTTATATCACATTTATAATGGGTTTTATGTTTTTGTCTCATAGCTCCGGCTGGACAGGCATCACAATATGTTAAGGGGCGTAACATTTCTGTATTCAGCCAATCC
>NW_024879164.1:1590-20531 GCF_018340385.1 Cyprinus carpio | reverse complement strand
GCTAGTGTGATATATTATTCAAGCAAGTCTCAAGTCCTAAAATTTGCACTTAAGTCTGACTCGAGTCAAGTCATGTGACTCGAGTCCCCCGCCTCTGGCAAAATGACATTTTTGTCACATGACTCAGCTATGCATGAATATTCACTTGTTAGAACACAGACGCATTCTCTTCAAAAATACAAGATTAATGTTGTTTGTGATGATACTGAGTTATTAGTGTTTGTGTTGATCAGTGTTGTGTGTGATTGTGTTTATGAGCAGCTGCAGTATCTCTCAGCTGTATCAGTGCAGTCACTGTGACTCTGACTGACGGAGGTTTTTGTACGACTCTTTATCACTGTGTGAACACAGCTTTACTGTTGATCCAGTGTCCACTCTGACAGAAATAATCTCCTGTATCTTCAGTCTGGACTCCACTGATGGTCAGAGTGAAGTCAGTTCCATGATCGGCTCCATTTCCACTGAATCTAGATGGAGTTCCAGTATGAAGGGTTTTGATGCTGTGAACTAAAAGTTTAGGAGCTTCTCCAGGTTTCTGTAAGTACCAGGAGAGACAAGACTTACACCAACCGTTTGACTGACGTCCAATAGAGCTGCTGGTTTTACAGGTCAGAGTGACTGTTTGTCCGTTCTGAACATGTTTCTCTGTTGGAGTCTGAATTAGTCACCTGTCCTGCAGAACCTGAAGAACAATTAAAAGACATGAAATTGAAAAAGTTTTTAAATTATTTTTAACAGCAATAAGTTAATCAAATTAAAGTCTTACCTTGAAAATGCATCCCTAAAGATCAAAATCAAGATATGAATGTCATTGTAGTTGTTGTGTCTGTTTTGATGATAAACAGTGTTAAACTCACAGCACTATAAACACTCTCAGAGCACTGAAGCATGAGCTGACAATGCAAAGTGACTCTCTATATTTGGATAATTTACCTGAAGACTGTCGCCCTCAATTTCCACCGGAAGCGGTCCACTGTGGTATAATAAAAGCTCCGCTGCTTTCGAGCCGTGTGTCGTGCTCGTTCAGCCTCCTTGTTTCGCTTTGACGACTTTCACCCTCACCCTGCTTCATTCTACTACGTTTATAAATCATTAGCTCATCCATGAACATGATTTCTGCTCGAATCCCGTGGGATTGTGGGGATGAAAACCACAACTCCCATGATTCCATACTCTTTGTTTCTTTTGAATGCATGCCCTCTAGCGGAGAAAAATTAGATATTGTGCCTTTGAAACTCTGATTTACTAATTACTGAGTTGAATGCAGTACAGAATGCAGTACTCTCTTACATAACTGTTTACTGACTATGGATGATTTAATTAAATAAATGGATATTTAATTGCAGTGTTTTGAACTGTAGCATCTGGACCAATCACATACACCAATTTTCATTTGATTTAACAAATCAATTATTCATTAGATTAACAAATGATCACAGATCCCTCTAAATATACTAGGTGCCAGGATGTCTGTGAACGACACAAGGCTCCTGGTTACCATGGCAGCAATGGCCCCTCAGCCAGATCAGATAAACCTTTACGACCTAATGGCATGTTTTGAGAGTTCTCCCTCTCAATACATTTTCCATAGGAAAGACACATAACGCTCAGCATAATTTGACTTTAAAAAGGCTCACAGTTCCGTTCCGGCTAGTTCTTCTTTTCTTTCTTCTGCTAAGAGTATGTGAGCTAGAACGCTTCTGTAACCTGCTAAGTCTGCAGCAGTCCTCATGCCTTGACTTTCCATTCACCAAAGATCTTAGTGTCTCAGATTATGTCTCTCTTAGCTCTTTTTCACTTTCCACTGGGAAGAAACTCCCAATCACCATCGAGTCAGGACATCTTTGGAGTTCATCACTCTTCAAAACCGGAAGAACATGATCACGACTCCTACACCACCAAACCTCCAAACCATCAAGATTTTGCACCCAGACGCTCGTTCCAGGCCAAGGAAATGCAAGTATCGTAGATTTAACTAAACAAAACAGTTTAGTATAAGCTATAGACCCTGTTATAAACGGCACTGAAGGCAACCTGTCCTCCAACTAATACGCTCGTATAGGTCGTTTGTCCAAATCCCTGAAATACGACCCATCAGAGCGTATACTACAATTGCGCCCCTATCGGCAAAAGGTTTATTTGCACTGTGATTTGCGTTTCGTGTAGCTCAGTTGGTAGATTATTGTGTTATACCTTGATATGCAATCATGCTATCATGGCTATCATGCTATCACTGCAGTACAGAATGCAGTACTCTCTTACATAACTGTTTACTGACTATGGATAATTTAATTAAATAAATGGATATTTAATTGCAGTGTTTTGAACTGTAGCGTCTGTAGCGTTTATTATGTCTAGCAAACAGCAGAGCTCCAGTAAGCAAATGTACTTCTCCAAAGTGAATTTACATAAAACATATACATCAAGACGCTTACTAAATGTTTATTTAACATCTGACAGGAAAATCTTTGATAAGTATTGCAGATGAGCACATTACAACATGAAACAGACAATAGACATCTGAGTGAGAGATGTATGTGTGCTATTATGTAGAATTCACTGTTGTCAACACCGCTTACATCAGACAAACACTACAAAAGTTACCTATAACATGAGTTACCTTTGTTATTTGTCCATTAGTACTGTTGATAAATTGAGGAACATATGTGTTGGATAAAAAGAGTTAACATAACAATTAAATGCAGCATTGAGCAGATAAATCACAGAGGAAACATGACACTTGTCTGGATGTTACAGGGAGAGATGAGACACACGTGTGTTGAGTGACTGATGAAGGAATGCTGCCATCAAAGGCTTAGAGCGAGTATTCTACAGAAATGAATGAAACATCTTAAGTTGTAGTTTACTCTGCTGAGCTTCATGCACAGGAGTGCTTGCTGCACAGGGTTCTGTAAGGCTCTCTGAATGGCTGATGGGGGCAGAGGGACAGCCTCAATGTCCCCTTTCCCATTCATGACCAGATTCCAGTCTGACTGCAGCAATAAGGGACATGACTGGACAGCAAAGACAGGTTGAAGGTGTTCACAGTGGTCAGCTGCTTCATCAGAATAAAGTCAGAGAATTGGCACAGCTGTAAGATGGCAGCAGGATGTTGGGTTCACCGCCTGTAAATATGTGATAGTTTCTTTGAACGATGAATTTGAATAAAGCTTGTTGTTCACTTGTATAGTATTTATTTATTGTGATGGTTTCTTTTAATTCATTCATTTACTCATTTTTATTCATGTTTTTTCCATTGTTGTCTGTAAATAAAATATAACTATTACATTAATTAATTCATTAATACATTAAATATACTACTAAAAATATATAATTTTTACTAAGAAATATGTAATGTAGTTAAGTATTGGTCAACATTTATCATTATTATTGTGCGTAAGTGTTGGGGTGGGTGCTAGCAATGCAGTACATGCTGGGGTAATCTTATTTTTTTTGTAGTAATACAAGCCGCCCGCCTCTGCTCACTCAAGCCGGTTGCATCTCACTCTAGACCGCAGCTAACTCTAGGCCTCTGGCCTCCGCTCACTCAAAACCGTGGTGTGTGACGCTGTTTCATTGAGAAAGCGAAACTACTTTGTTTGGCCTTCCAAAAGAAGACACGACTAGAAATCATGTTTATATCACATTTATAATGGGTTTTATGTTTTTGTCTCATCGCTCCGGCTGGACAGGCATCACAATATGTTAAGGGGCGTAACATTTCTGTCACACTCTTGAGGCATTCAGCCAATCCCAATGCACTGGATAGCTGGCCAATCACAGCACACCTCGCTTTTCAGAGAGATAAGCCTTGTAAAGATCGACGTGTTTCAGAAGGCAAGGCATAGAGGAGAAACAATAATGTACAGTATGTGGAAAATAATGTGTTTTTAACCTTAAACCACATAAACACATTTCATTACACCAAATACACAAAATAATGTTCTTTTTAGCAGCATCACATGACCCCTTTAACACAATATATTATTCTCAATATTTTCAATATAGCATTAAATCATTTAATATATTGATCATTCATACAGTATATAAGGAAATATATTTTCTTTGCATTAGGGAATATATTGATCATAAATATATGGAAATATATGTTTGTTCTATAATAGCTGTGCTGGAGCTCATCATTCAATGGAGTGAATTTGAACTTCTTACAGTTTCTTGTTAGATATTTTACTCTTATGTTTTCTTTTGTTTACACTTCAGTTTACACTCAGTTCTAAAGTGAAATTGTGTGACTGCAGCTCAGATCAAGTGAAAAGTTTATTGCATGAGCTGATATACAAACTACACAATCACTAAATACACTTCAATGAAATTACCAGAAGCAAATTATTAAAAAACACTTTTGCTGAAGCAACAATGGCATTTTATCTTGCTTCTGTGTCTGATGCAGTTTGCCATTTTCCAATGTGGTTTAATCGGCTGTATAGAGTCTAATATGATTTTATGCTGGTCTGTTGAGGTTTGATGGGTTCTGAAATGGTCTAATATGTTCAGAGCTGAGTTATGTTGAGTTTTTGAAGACCTGTTTGATTTTTTTGCTGTCTGTGTGACAGGAAAACCTTTAAACTTAAAGATGTTACACATTTAAACGGGGCTTTGTCAATCTTCATCAAAGTATATTACAAAAAACCATCATATCATATTATTAGTGTTTGTTCACTGATCAGTGTTGTGTGTGATTGTGTTTATGAGCAGCTGCAGTATCTCTCAGCTGTATCAGTGCAGTCACTGTGACTCTGACTGACGGAGGTTTTTGTACGACTCTTTATCACTGTGTGAACACATCTTTACTGTTGATGTAGTGGTAACTCAGACAGTAATAATCTCCTGTATCTTCAGTCTGGACTCCACTGATGGTCAGAGTGAAATCACTGTTAGATCCACTGCCACTGAATCTAGATGGAGTTCCAGTGTAACGGCTTGTTGCAGCATATATGAGGAGTTTAGGAGCTTCTCCAGGTTTCTGTAAATACCAGTGTAACTCATTACCATTCCACACATTACTGCTGGTTTTACAGTTTATTCTGACTTCTTGTCCTGGTTGAGCTGCTGTTATTGATGGACTCTGAGTTACAGTGATCTGTCCTCTACACTCTAAAGAAAAAAACAAAGAAAAAAAACATGAAAATTAAAAATTAACAATACAAAAAACAAAAAATAAAAAAAAAAAAAACAAAAAAAAAAAAAAAAAAATAATATAAATTTTATTGTACAAACCTTGAGCAAACAGTGTGAGAGTCCAGATGAGGATGATGATGTTGTTCATTGTTGTTGTTTTGTCTTGTGTGATGATGAAGATTGTGTTCTGTTCTGCTCTCAGTCATGAAATGTTAAACTCACAGCACTATAAACACTCTCAGAGCACTGAAGCATGTGCTGATGATGCAAAGAAGTGGGCAGGATTTACAACAGCTCGAGCTGCTACAACTAATACTGTAATATTTTTCTTTCACAGTAATGTTTTTAAACCATTTACTGATAAGTGAAAGTCGTGACATTTGCCAAGTATGGTGACCCATACTCAGAATTGGTGCTCTGCATTTAACCCATCCAAGTGCACACACACACAGCAGTGAGAAGTGAACACACCGTGAACACACACCCGGAGCAGTGGGCAGCTATATATCCAGCGCCCAGGGAGTAACTGGGGGTTCAGTGCCTTGCTCAAGGGCACATCAGCCATGGGTATTGAGGATGGAAGAGAGCGCTGTTCATTCAATCCCTCACACCTACAACTCCTTCCAGCACCGAGACTCGAACCTGCGACCTTCTGGTTACAAGTCCAATTCTCTAACCATTAGGCCACATCTGCAATTAATTGCACTGCTTGATTGTAAAATATTTGTTTTGTTCATTTGTTGTTGCACTGGCTGATGTGACACTACTCTTAGTCTTTATATTGACATCTATCAGTGTGGATGCAACATTTTCAGTTTCCAGTGTCACTGTAATAACATATTCACATTTTCTAGTCATTCATGATTCATTTATTTATTAAGCGAAAGTATCTGATAATAGATGTGTTATCAAGAAAAAGTGAATAGTATTCAGCTGCATTTAGATTAAACGAGTAAAAGTCTGTTGTGTTCTTTTTAATGTTGAATCAGTGTTGCTATTTGTGACCTATTTTTTTTCTACTTGTATAAATATCGTCAGGACTCATAATTGTGTCAAATGAGTCTAGACTGAAAAATGTAAATCTGAAAAATTTAATTGTCTGAAGTTACAGGTATTTTCTGAGAATTATAATGTGTAATTATCGAGCTTCATATGACGATCAAAAGCAATCATTATGAGAAACTCCATAACATCATCCATGATAAAAGAGGTCAAAGGTCATCAAATTTATTTAATTAAAAAGTGTTTTTTGGCACACAATTTGAAACAATGAATGAGAAATATAGGACATAAAGTCAAACTGAATCATGACTTCTGTGAATGAGAATAAACTGAAAAGAATAACATTGTCAGCAGCTGAGCTTCTTCTGCTCTCAGTGTGTTGAAGTGTTGTTTCTCTCTCTCTGCTGGAGTTTGTGTTCACTCGAGTGGAATAGAGGTTTTTGTACGAGTGTTTCATTAGATTGTATCACTGTGGTACACATTCGGTGGAGGAACTAAACTGGTGCTCGGTAAGTCTGTCTCTTTTAAATCTCCATTAAAACACAATTTAGATTGTATAAAATGTTTTAAAAATTAAAACAACAAAATCAGTATTTTTGAAATAATAAAAAAAAAAATAGTTTCACAATAAATATTTAAAATATTGTCATGTAACATACTCAGAAGAACTGAATTATTCACTTTTTCATAATGTGTCTCATTGTGACTTTTATCAGTTTATCATGTTTTTCTTTTATTAATTTCTATACTGTGTTCACATACACATAATCTTTTATTGTAGATATCATGTACAAAAGAGATCTGGCATTAAAATATAAATGTAGCTACTTTCTGTAGATCAATCAATGATTTTGAATATCTTTTGCTTATAATTTAGTGCTTATCTATTCATTTATTTATTGTCACACAATCTCTGTTTGAAACTGAGTTACATTTTGAGTTGAATATATCACCTAACTAAATTGTAAAGACTTTTTAGGGACATAAAAAGTACTGGGATTAAAAGCAGTAAATATCTTAGTATGTTTCATTTCATTTATGAGGTTTCATTGAAATGTATGTAGTGATTGTGTAATTTGTATATCAGCTCATTTAAAATGTTGATTTGGTTGTTTTCTAATCTAATAAGCAATATACTTTTCACTTGATCTGAGCTGCAGTCATAAAATGTACGTTTGAAATCGAGTTAAACTTTAAGACGTATAAACAAAAGAAATTGTAAGAGTGGAACATCTAACATAAAATTGAAAAATCTTTATGTCAGGGTACAAAAACTACAGAAATTAAATTCTTTGTAAGTTTGTTTAATTTTTGAGGTTTGATTTAAATGTATATAGTGATTGTGTAGTTTGTATATTGTATATTATATCAGCTGCAGTGATGTTGAATAAGATGAATGATGAGATTGTTGTGATTTTTACTGCATTCCACACGTCTGCTGCTGAAAGTCATGTTGAAATGATGTGAATGCTGCAGGGCAGAAGAGTGCTGGAGCTGCAGTGTGTTTTCTTTGTGTTTGTGGAATGTGTTGTGTTTGTCTCCTGCAGCTGGTCCCACAGTGAAGCCCTCAGTGTCTCTGCTGCCGCCCTCTTCTCTGCAGATCTCTGGAGACTCAGCCGCACTGCTCTGCCTGCTCAGCTCTTACTCTCCACAGGGGGCGCTGGTGAGCTGGACACTGGGACGGCTCAGAGGTCACCGAGGGGGTTGTGACCAGCGCAGAGAGCGAGCAGGACGGCCGCTACAGCCGCAGTAGTGTCCCTGACCCTCAGCAAAGCACGCTGGGAAGAGGGAGAGCTGTACGTCTGCAGAGTAACCACATGATGGAGCTCCTCATGAGGCCTCGTTCCACAAGAGTCGCTGTTAGTTGCTCGCACTGCTGATGTTTCTCCAGTGAGCGCTGCTCTCTCCTGAAGATGAGTGTATCTGAGTGTCCTGTGTCAGCAGGATTCACATGAGTCTAGTGCTGCAGCTGTAGTCATTTACAACTCAATACTGAAAGAGAGCTCTAGTGTCAAAGCACTGGCTGATCTTTCAATCTGCTGTGTTTGCTGCAACATTCAATAAAAGCTTCTCAACAAACTCCATTTGTGTCTGACAACATCATTCAACTAACAGATGAAGATGCATGTAGTGTTTTTCCAGGTGTTTTTCAGAAGCTCGATCAGTAGCAGTAAATCTAGTCAAATAAAGCTCTTGGGGTTTGAACATGGTCTCTGGAGACAGAGCTGCTCTATTCTGAGAGGATCACAATCACTCCACCCTCACAATGCAAATGAGATTTTCAGTCCACACTCCCAGTGTCTCTGTTTGATTGGTTACATGATCTGAACTGAAACAGACCAGTTTCACTTCTGCTGTAGTCAAGCAGCACATAGACAAACTCACCATTACATTTGTAGGAGATAGTGAAAACATATATGATATATCAAAAAAAAAAAAAAAAATCCATAATCAATCATCAAGAATCAGTCATTCTGATGTTAATTGTGTAAGAATGTAATTATTTCTGTGGGTCAAATGGAAAGCATCACGTCCAGCAGAAGAAGTGACTGAATGCAGTCTTCACATTTATATACACAAATAACATATAACACACAAAAATCATGATCATATTAAAAAAACACACACACACTCTCCACAAAAACAAAATAAAAATTTCTCATAAAAATATTGTTTTATTATTATTTTTTGTTATCTGATCAGTGTTGTGTGTGATTGTGTTTATGAGCAGCTGCAGTATCTCTCAGCTGTATCAGTGCAGTCACTGTGACTCTGACTGACGGAGGTTTTTGTACGACTCTTCTATCACTGTGTGAACACATATTTACTGTTGATATAGTGTCCACTCAGACAGTAATAATCTCCTGAATCTTAAATCTGGACTCCACTGATGGTCAGAATGAAATCAGTTCCATGATCGGCTCCATTTCCACTGAATCTTGATGGAGTTCCAGTATAAAGGGTTTTGATGCTGTGAACTAAAAGTTTAGGAGCTTCTCCAGGTTTCTGTAAGTACCAGGAGAGACAAGACTTACACCAACCGTCTGACTGACGTCCAATGGAGCTGCTGGTTTTACAGGTCAGAGTGACTGTATCTTTGTTCTGAACATGTTTTCTCTGTTGGAGTCTGAATTACAGACACCTGTCCTGCAGAACCTGAAGAACAATTAAAAACATTTAAACTTTTGAACTGAATAAAGAAAATAAAGTCTTTGAATTGCAACCTAAAATAATCTAACTATAAAATATAAGCTATGAACTATAATGTCTTACATTGAAAATACATTCCCAAGATCGAAAAAAAGATGATGAATGTCATTTTAGTTTTTGTGCCTGATGAACAGTGTCTGTCATGAAGTGTTAAACTCACAGCACTATAAACACTTTCAGAGCACTGAAGCATGTGCTGATGATGCAAAGTAACACTCAGTATTTAAATAATTTACCTGAAGACTGTAACTCAAACAGTGGAGAATATGCATAACATTAAACATGGACAAACTTACTGATAAATGTATAAAAATTATGATAAAGAAACACAATAACTGGTTACAAAAACAGTATTACTATGACTATTTGAGAGAGAGAAAAAAATACACTACAAATACACTGCTTTAAAATGATAAATGTTTAGAGTATGTAGTTTTGCTATAGTTAATTAGAAAATACATAGTCATAAAATGTATTTGTTCAAAAATGTGTAACTGTCCATTAATTCAATATAGTATTTAGAAAGAAAGAAAGAAATTGTATATAACTTTTCATGATATACATCATTTCACATCAGCTTTACAGAAGGTAAATGTTTCTACATTACAGTTAATAGTAATCTGTTATCAGAGGTGACTGTGTCAAAGTAATGTCCATATGGCAGGAATGTACAGTTCTCAGACAATACAAATCATGCAGTAAACATCACATATTCATTCAAGCAGAAATTATGAACAAGATTAAAGCAATGTGTACATACTGTTGTCATGATGACATAAGAAACATTTGGTAACACTTCAGAATACTGGTCTGTCGTGGATGAATAACTACACAGGAACAAATAACTAATGCACTAATAACATTCTAGTAACTACTATTAACTAACAAGAAACTCTGACTAACGATTAGGAAGAAATAGCACTCAACTGAAAGTGGTAGTTCACTACTAGCTAATCAGTAACTGCTTTTTTTTTCATATATCCCGGTGAATACTAAGAGCTACTATACAGGTTCATAATTAATGTGAATTATGCATAATGTATAATTAATTCTAAAGTGAAGATCATGGTAACCTAATACTAGTAATGACTCAAGTATTACCAAATTCTTCTAAAGAAGCTACTATTTATTTGATCAGTATTCTAAAGTGAGAAGCATCCCTGAACACACATTTCAGGTCTTCTGACGTCATTGTAAGCTTTTGAGATAGTATTGACACAACTGTTACTGCATCCTTCTAAAGCAGTGTTTTTCAAACCAGTCCTCACATTTTGTATGTCTTCCTATATCTGACACACACATTTCAGGTCTTGCAGTCTCTACTAATGAGCTGATGAGTTGAATCAGGTGTGATAGATGAGGAAGACACTGAAAATGTGCAGTGCTGGGGGTGCTCGCAGGACCGGTTTGAAAAACACTGTTCTAAAGGAATTACTAATTATCTGGATCAGTATTCTAAAGTGAATACTGATCCTAAGTACAATATACAGTATTCTAAACTTCCTGTTTGTTGCTGCCGTGTGTCTCGAGTTTTGAGCTCTGTCATGGTAATTCTTTATTGTCTATTTTTTTTAACCTTAAAATATATTTTATACACCATAATTTTTGTTTCTATAACATGTGAATATATCCTCTATCATATTCTACAACAAAAACAATCAGAGGGCCTAGTTTTATTTTGACTTCCCGAGTCCACTATTAGCTTATAGACCGTTAGCATCGCCAGCGTGGTTGCCGCTAAACCCGCATGCATTGCTAATACTCTATTCACACACATTACCATTGCTTTACTCACTGTTACTTACTTTAATGGCAGATGTATGTCCACCTTTGAGTGCAAGTGACGAGACATTCGAGCTGCATTCGGTACAGCTTGAGCTGGAGGTCGTGGAGAAGCAGATACGGGTACAATGCAAATGAGATTTTTCAGTCCACACTCCCAGTGTCTCTCGTTTGATTGTTACATGATCTGAACTGAAACAGACCAGTTTCACTTCTGCTGCCTGTAGTCAAGCAGCCCAGGTGAAAAGAAAATGTATTTTTAATTGTGCTTTTTTTTGGATGTACTTATTTAAAATCATACCATATTAAATGCATATTAAATGTATTATTTTTTGAAACAATAAGTACATCAAAGCATATTTCAACTTGTTTTGATTATTTCCTATATATTTTTATATATTAAATTGTGCTAAATTGAAAGCACTTCAATTACATTTAATGCAATTTAAGTGTATTTCTTTACAATTAATTTAAAATATTTAAAAAGATCTTGTTGCAAAATAAAGAAATACATAAATAAATAAATACATAAATAAAACATCCACGTCCAGGCATTCACATAGTCAGCAAAGTAAACAGCATTTATTCTAAGACAGGGCTACATTTTAAAAAAAAAAAAAGGACCCCCAACGTGTATCAGCCCAAGCAGGCCTTCGTCAGGGTGTGAGACAATAGAGCAGGGGTGTCAAACTCAATTCCTGGAGGGCCAGAGCCCTGAAGAGTTTAGATTCAACCCTAATTAAACACACATGATCCAACTAATCAAGTCCTTTAGGCTTATTTGTAAACTACATGGTATGTGTGCTTGAGCAAAACTCTGCAGGGCTCTGGCCCTCCAGGAAATGAGTTTAACAGCCCTGCAATAGAGAATAAGAAGTAGCTAAATAGATACACCTGTGACTATACATTTTCAGGATCTGACCACTAGATGTCTCTTGGGAGTTTCTCAAAACAATCCAAAAAAACTTTCACATACAACCCAACGGGCTGATAATGAAGTGAAAAATACAATATACTCACAAAACAATCCCAAACCAATATGATAATAGGTGGTTACCTGAGACGGGAAGAACTCCTACAGTAAAACTAATTCCGCATTGGCACACAAGCAAACAACCAGTATGCAAACACCTTACGCCCCCATGTTAAACGGATTCCAGCGTTCACAGCGGTTTGAAGTCCGTCAGTGCGTTCCAGGAGCGGTGCGTCTGCAGCAGTGCAGCCATCGGTTTACGTACCGAGTCTATTTTGCTGTGCTGCACGCGCTGAATTAAAATGACAGCGCATTGTTCGCGGTAAAAAACTATACATGGATTGACACGGAAATGCAGTCATTTCACAATAAATGAATACTAATTAAAGGCTTCCGTGTTATACACGCAACACATGGGCTTTTGGCTAAGGTTTAAAAACAAGAAAAAGAGCACCTTTAGATAAAAGAGGCAACATGATATAGGCCTATGGCCACTTTTATGGAACCAGAAAAAACAAAGTTCATTAAGAACCGTCGCGATTGCTTATAATAAAGATTTAAATGCAAAAGGCACGAGAATCGACTGTTTTCTGTCAGTGATGCCTTTAATTTTAAATATTTGCGATATCCCAACAAGAAAAGTAGGCTAATTGTTGTGTTTTAAATGTTTTGTTCGCTGCTTGCAGACACCGCCTTATGCTTGCTTTGTAAGTCAGCTTATTATACAAACCTAGAAGTCAAATGCATGAATAATTTGTTGTTGGTTATATTTATTAGGCTAAGGTTTAAACTAATGTCTTATGATTATGAAAGATTGTTACTGTTCTGTGATAAGAGTCACATTTTTTTTATTTATTATTTTTTTAAACATGGTTTTGAAATATATAATGATGAACAAATGTTGTGTTTGTGGACTAAACAGCCGCGGATTAGTAACGGATTGCAAACGCGTCCTGTGTGAAAGCACAATGGGTCCGTGCTGCTTCTGCACCACACGTAACGCACACGGACTGCATACTCAGACGGAGTATGTGTGAAACAGGCGTGAGTCTTGTCGAGGTTTTTTTTGGGAAGCTTGGTAATTTCACAGTAGGCATACCCGACACAGGTTCAAAGACTCGTTCTCGCCCCTACATGTGCAATTCGTCTAGGTATACATCCACACTAAACTATAACTGTGAAAGTCTAAAGTCATAGCTTGCGTAGTATAGACCCAGCTCCCAAACTGACTTTGAGAATAGATTAACGCGGCGATATTTTTTTTTATCGCCCGATAAGAGTCTCACGTTAACGCAGCACGTTAACGCTGATAACGGCCCACCACTACTATATATATATATATATATATATAGATATACTATATAATATATATATATATCATATATATATATATATATATTAATTTATTAAGCTATACTCTGCACTGTAAAACATATTTCCAGACTTTTCACAATATTTAACTGTTTTTTTTAAACAAGGTAAAATACTGTTTTATATTGTTTTACTGTAATATCACAGTAATGCGGATTCGCTCACTGACTATTAAACTATCTGCTTGTGAATATGACTTAATGCAATTACTGTAAAAATACCTATTCAGCTAAGAACGATAGGGCACCATCTTCAGTCTGGCTACTTTACATGTAAGTATGCTCTCTCTTCAAAAAAAAGAAAATATTCTTCCAACAAAATAGTAATGTAATCGTTTAAACCTATTTGAAATTATTTCATAACGTTCCAACAGCGAAAATTCCGTACTTTAATAAGTCTGACATAATATGCTCTCTTTGATCCAGCTCACGACTACACGACACGACGCAGGAATATTTCTCTTGGCACTGACGATGCTATCTGATGTATAAAGGTAAGTTACGAGGTAAATAAAAAGTGCATATAGTTAAAACAAAAATGGATCTAAGCAGTTATTTATGCGATGTTAGAGATCTGGCTAGCTACCAAGTTAGCGTTTCATAGTGGTGGTTTATGTCAGGGATTTGTTACCAAGTTTTGTTAAAGGACGGCTTGCAATTTTTTTTTAATGATCCTATGTTTTGTGCAATTATTTTAAGTGAACGTAATCTAAATTTATTAAGTCTTTGGAGAGAGGTTAATCTTGAACAAATTTTTTGGTGAAAGAAAAAATAGGCTAGTCTCTAGTGCATGGCTAACTTTACAAAGTTTGAACTTGAAGAATGGGCGGGATGTCCCATGGTAGCTCGACAAAAACGGTCATCCCATAACAATTTGCATTTATCACTGTGAACTTAGAAGACGACGCACACAAGAAGTTCCTGCTGAGATATTATTTACCGTGTTGACTTTATATCTTTACTTCAGTTATTGCTTCAGAGGTAAAATGTACTATTTCTGTCATTGTACTTTTATTATTTGCATTTTAAAATTTTATTCTTTCGTGTAGACTTTCGTATCTGAGTGAAAAAAAAGTGCGTCATCATCCATTTTGAATAGCTATAACGTTAGCTAATTCCTGTGAATTTCAATTCAAAGACAACGCACATGCCACGAAAAGATCATTTTTGAGAGATTCTTGACTGTAACTTTACTTCGGTTGCACTTCATAGGTAAAAAAACACTAATCTGTCTTTGTACTTTTATTATTTGTGTTTTAAGAATGTGTTTATTCTCCCCGTCAATCTTCGTATAGGATATCTGGAAAAAATGCAGTGTCATCATCAATTTTGAATAAGTCCTGTGAACTTTAATTCAAAGACGACGCGCATCGAACATATTTTTGAGAGATTCTGTAACTTTTTTAAGTTAAACGTTCGGTTGCACTTCATAGGTAAAATGGACTAATTCCCGTCTTTGTACTTATATTATTTGTGTTTTAAGAATGTGTTAATTCTCATATTTTTCACATCTACTGCAGTCAGATTCACCCGTGTTAACTCTAAAGGAATCACTCACATTGGCTGTGCACTTGTAATGACACATCAAGGATGTTAAGAGGGTAAAAGCAGGTTTAAAATATTGCCCCATTGAAGTCAACAGGGTGCAAATTTTAAAAAAGAGGATAACAAGTGTAGGCAACACCGATTTTTGTCGTTGTTCTCTGTACTGACAGCCACTCCAAATTTACAAAAAAATGAGCTCAATGTTAAAATTGACCGGACTTCTCCTTTAAGTATGTACTCGCATGAAACCTGTGTGTTGGGGCTTGGGTTGCCATGTTATTTGTTTTGATGGTATTACTTTTTTCATTTGCTCTGGTCATTGTTGGCTCTCTCCGTTTTTACTTGCCATATCGCCACTGAATATGTTGGACTGCCCTTCTGGTCAAGACCTTCACTTCTACCTATTGTTTTGGTATTTACCTCTAGCTGTGTTTTTTGGACTGCCATCTCATTGCCGACTCTTGCCCGTTGCTGACTCTTGCCCGCTGTTATGAAATGACTCTTGCAACGTTTGTTATGATATTGTTGTATCAATTTTATTGAAAATAAAACCAATTGTTGAAACTATTGCTTAATCTTTTTTTTACTACTTTTATGTCATCATATTGCATTACTGTATTAAATTGTAAGTTTACAGTTAATTACTGGCTACTAACTTCACTACTACTACAGCTGAAACACAATAAATTACTGTTCAAGTTACAGCTGATAACTATATTTATACAGTTATGCACTGTGAAATTACAGTAATGATGTGATATCAATAACTGTGAAATGACTGTACACAACAGTCATTTTACTGTAATTTACATTAAATTTGCTTACTGTAAATTACTGTGAAAGTAATGCAATTAGTAGCCAGTAAATTACTGTAAAAATCACAGCAGAATTTTTTACAGTGTGGATAATTTGGATTTTAAGAATAGAGATCATGGTTCTCCCATGATTCTGAAAGTAAAAAACTTTAGACAAAAAAAACAATTTCTAATTCACTTAGACTTCTTAAAAAAAAGTTTTATTTAATGTTATAAATGTGTCTAAAATATTATAAATGAGCCTATATTAAAAATAAAAGTATGTAAAAAAAAAAAAAAAAAATAAATAAACTTGATTCGTTTTTGAACAAATCTCTTGATTGAAATGAATTAGACATCAAATGCATTTTAAACAGTCACTGGTCACTACTGGCATAATGTAACATTTTCAATCTATATTTGAAGCGTAACATGAGTTCTAAAGATCAGTTTCTCATTTTGAACGCAGCTGCCACAACCATCAGAGTCTATAATCCGGACTATAAACTTTTATCCTAATACTTTCGTTATTATTTAATGTTTTGCAACGCAGAAATGTAGACTGTTTGTGAAGCTGTTTCAGACATAAAGCCTACACAATGAGCGCCGCTCTCTCTGGATCAGCAGATTTAAATATTCTGATGTGATTTAGATTTCAAATGTTTAATAGACATAGTGGAATCATTGTCATAGCAATACGATTGTGTGTTTTTGAACTTTTAATGATTAACCCAATTGAGCATATACCCTTATTTTTTCATTTCTACCAGACCTCAAAAGTTACCCGGGCCCGGGCCCGAGTGATCCATGACCACAGCTAAAGTTCCCTTTTGGTCATCTTAGCCATGTTTCCTGTCTTGAGGCTAGAAGAAAACTCCTAAACAATTTGTCCTTTATTGTTGGGCAACGTTTAAAAGTAGAACTAGGGATTCTGTAAAGAAATTCCCCTTAGAGTCTCATCAACTTGTAAAATATACCAGTTCCTTTAAATAATCTGTTTAATTTGTGTCACTTCTTTACAATATCTTGTCACAAAATGTAACTAGGACCCTGCATTCAGTTTCTGTTTTTTGTTCAACAATTCATCCCTCTTCAGTGACTGGGCTTTACCATGAGCTTCTTTTAATACTGACAGACTATACTGTATCCTCTTTGTTGAAACTGCTGTCTAAATAGTAGATTGCACCTAAAATCCTCATCAGAGAATGATATTCTTAATAAACCACGGACGATGAAAATTTTCATGTAGAATAGGTATTTTCGATCAGTAGGTTTTCTATAGACAGAAGTATGAAGATTACATTGTGCATCCTTTCTCATGGTTGAATAAAAAAAAAAAAAAAAAAAGATTTTAAATCTTGTCATATTCCAAGTTCAGTCTCAAACTGTCATTTCTTGATATAGGAACGGAAGTCCAGCAACTCTCTCACTGCCTGCAAAAAAAATAAAAAAATAAAAAAATAAATAAATAAATAAAAAATATCATCTACATGACATCCCCACCAAAGAATTTTCTCTCTAAAAACATTACTGGTGGAGTACAAAAATCTTTCTTCACATAAACCAAGAAACTAATTTTCGTAGTTTAGAAACTTCCTATTGCAGTACCTTTTTCTTGTCTATGCAGGCAGTCTACGAACAACAACAACAACAACAACAACAAAGTCCATTCTGTCAGGCGCACAATAAAATCACTGGGAAGGCAGAGCATGTTTTGATCTTGATTTTAAATAGTACCTCATAGATTCCAAACCTTCATCAATAGATGCAACAGGATCCACCTATTATTTTGAATATTTTGGTTCCTTTCTGGAGCACCCCATAGTTTTGCCTGTGAGTACCTGATGCGCCCCCATGGTCACACTTCATTTTCTTTGTTTATAATTTAAAATATTATTTTAATACTCCATTTTAACGTGATTCAATAACATTCCAATAGCTTTTCAGCTCATTAGAAATGCATTAGCATTACACTACTAGTTTATTATTAAGCTGTTTTTTTTTTTCAGTATTAAAAAGGTATAAAAGCTGCAAAAACCATTAAAACATAAATGATTTAAACATAAATATAAAATGCTAGAGTACATTAAAAAAGTACAGCAGCATGTATCTTGACCAAAATACCATAATAAATGAAAGATCACTGAAATGCTATGGCAGAGCTCTTTTTTTTCATCCATTTGTAGAAAATTTAAGTTATGTCTGCATTACTGAAAAGTACACTATGAATATTACATCATTGAATATAAGCATCAAAATGCAAATCTCTGAAAAAAAAAAGTTACTGAAAACAATGTGCAAAAGTCAATAGCGCATTTTTTGTTTGTTTATTTGTTTTTTACAAACTTAAGCCTGCAAATGGCTGAACAAAACAAAGAAACAAAAGAGTTTAAAGTGGATTTTCACTTCTTTGAAGTCACTTCATCATCAAGAAAGACTGCCACAAGTGTCAGAGATGCAGCGGTGCTGTTCAAACGCGTGTACAGACGCAGAATGAACAACTTCTCCTCAACGCATCAACAAGGACTTTTTCAAACTCTGCCTGCATTGTGCTTCACTGAAACCTGAGTGAAGCCATTCCAGACAGCGCTCTTCATCTGCCGCGGGCTTCCAGCTGTTCAGAGCGGATTGCATCGCAGCGTTAACGGGGAAACCCAAAGGCGGTGGATTGTGTTTCTACGTCAATGAAAGTTGGTGTTTCAGATGTAACATCTCTGAAAGTGATGCTGCTGCCCTAATTTAGAGCCACTCTTCATAAAACTGTAAACCTTTCTGCTCACTGCAGGAGTTTTCTTTCCTCTTTCAGCTGACTGAACAAATAACTGATATGGAGCATAGGTACCCAGACTCTCTTTTATTCATTCTTGGAGATTTTAACAAAGCAAATCTTTCCCGTGAAGTGCGAAAATACAGACAGCACATTACATGTCCCGCCAGAGTCAGAAATATATTGGATCACTGTTACACCACAATAAAAGTTTGGCGCATATCACTCTGTCCCCACGGGCAGCTTTGGGGCTCTCTGATCACTGTGTGGGTTCATCTAATACAGCAAACCTCTTGGCAGAAGCTGAAATCAACTAAACCTGTAATAAGGACAACAAAATCACCAAAAGTTACAATAAG
>NW_024879164.1:0-598 GCF_018340385.1 Cyprinus carpio | reverse complement strand
TTGTAAATATATTATCAATTAACGTGGCACTATGAGATGTGATTCTACTGGGTCTACTGATTGATGGATACAAACCCATGCTATACATTATATTAATAAAATCTTCTGTCAATTTGTGCTTTTTTGAATTTAATAAATCTATATTAAAGTCTCCACATATGAACATAGTCTTTTGCAATGTTTTTGTGCATAGTTTTTCCATTCAATCATTAAATAATACAACGTTTGATCCAGGGGTTCTGTATATACAACTCACAACAATGTTTTTTGACTTTTCCCTACATATTTCTATTGTAATGCATTCCAACAAGTCATCGACAATTGCTGTCATACCCTCCACCACCTTATACTTCAGACTATTATGCACATATACTGCCACACCTCCTCCACTTCTATTCACTCTATTTCTATAATTCAATTCATAGTCCTCAATCTCAAAGTCCACCCCTTTTTCATCACTAAGCCAGGTCTCTGAAATCGCTATGATGCTGAATAAATTCTTTAATTGTCTTAAATAATCTTTAATGCTTTGGAAATTGGCATATAGACTTCTACTATTAAAGTGGATTATTGAAATATCTTGCTCTAGTTGGAAGTT
>NW_024879163.1:34102-63779 GCF_018340385.1 Cyprinus carpio | reverse complement strand
CCACTCTTTTGTTTTTGGTACTCCGTGTCCAGACCCTCTTCAAAAAGTGGCCACCATTCCAGGTCTGCGATCCTACCATAGCCCTGTTACCAGAGTCCAGCCATCATGGATGTTAAGTAACAGTCTTCAGCCATCATAGATGCCACTTCAGTGTTAGCCATGTTGAAGACACCCAGCTTCCACAGGTGTTTGAGGCTGGTTTCCAGTTTGGCTGACCCACAGTTGGGTTTTTCAGTCAGGCAGCAAGGCATCCCAAGAGGGCCTCAGCACTGGTTGTCTGAGACTGTTCCCCCCACTATCCTCAGTGCCCCCCTGTGATGGTGAAAATTGCAGCCATTCTGTGTTTGGGCTACCACACTGCTCTTCTACCTGTCCGCGATTTCTAGCTGGAGTGCCGTGAGCTCCTCTAGAGGGCACTCATCCCATACTTGCTACTCCCTCCGGGACTCCACTGCAGACACCCTCTGCCTAGGAACTTGTATCGACACCACGTGTTTCAATCAGGAGGACTGCACAGGTTTACCCAAATGTGCACACACTTCTGAACTAACCCTGTGTTCCATTCGGAAGGGCTCATCATCCCTATGCCCTAATCTCTTCAAAGGGTTTACCATCGAATTGAGACGGGGCTGAAGGGTGTAAACAGCAAATAACTGTTTCTTGCCCAAGTGCCCCTTCTGCATCATCATCCTGCAATGAATCATGTAAGGATCATAAGAGGCCAAGAAGTGTCCATCAGTTGTATCCTTCAAAATCCTTCGTTTCGAAGGACCCTTTGGAAGTGGCCAGTTTTGGAAGCACTTCAGTTTGGAACAACCCCTTCAATATGGCGACCATGATTGTTTTACTCAAAGTGCCCTTTGGAGGCGATATATCAATTCGAACATACACCGTGAGATGGCTGAGTATTGTTTGTTTGTATGTTTCTGGCTATCCATTGTTCCCGTGTTTGCTGTGTTTCTTGTTTCCTAGTTTTGCCTTCCCTTTCAGTTTTTGATTTTTGGACTGTTTAACTGATTTTTCCTGACAATTTGCTGCCTGCCTGACCATTGCCTGTTTTTTGGATTACTTTTCTATTTTGCCTTGGATGTAACTGTCTGCTGGTTTTGACCCTGCCTGCTGACTATGTTTTAAAAAAAGGTCCTTTTGGAACCCTCCAACCCATTGTCATGCCTTCCCCGTTACAGCCATTTTTTTTGAGAGTATTATATATATTATATATATATTATTATATATATAAAAAGGGAAAAAATTTAAAAAAAAAAAGCAAGGGCACAAACTCACTTTGTCCACATAGTATGTATGTGCAGGCACATACTCACACATAAGCTGATGTTGTTTGTTTTTACAACAGAGAGTATTGGGACTCATGTGCAGACCTCACCAGCGGTACCAACATCTAAAGCTCACAACATAAAGTTACAGTGGCTGATGATTTCAGTGTGAAAGAGGATCACATTGAACTGTATGCACAGCCTTACTTGTTCCAACCAGAATACTCTGACCAAGAACTAAGAGAGATGAAGCAAGCAGCCGGCACAATCCACAAACACCGGTAAGACTGGTCCCTTGAGGTGATGGTGTGTTTGTGTTCTGAGGTAATCATGTGATGCAATAGAGGTAGGTAGATCAGGATCCAGGCGATCAAAAAATCTGTGAAAGATCAATCTTTCTAAATGGCATTGTGCACACAAGCGCGAGGCTTACTTCTTAATATTCCAGCATCCAGAATAAAAGCGCACAGGTAAGTACATTTTTTACAAACAATAAAACCGAAGTTAGTTATGTGGTGACTGCATCCATTTCATATATGTATTACTGTTTTTCCCAAATACTTAAGCTATAGTATCTGAAAAGTATTTAAAGTGAAACAGATGTATCATTTTACTTCCTTAGTCAGGGGTGCACAACCCTGTTCCTGGAGATCTACCTTCCTGCATAGTTTTAGCTCAAATGCTGATCAGACACCCAGATGAACCGCTAGTGGGATCTAGGAAGGAGCACTGACATTGCAGACAGGTATGTTTGATGGGGTTGGGCTGAACTCTGCAGGAAAGCTAAACTCCAGGAACAGAGATTATTCTGGAGTAATAGTGTGAGCCTGTCTCTGGACCCCTGAGTGAGACCTTCCGGGGGGGCTAAGTGAGGGCTGCCTGTGGGGAATGCCCGCTAAGGGGCCAGCATTTTGCAAATGAGCAAAATCTCAGAGGCTCCTGCACTGGCAGCCAGCTTTTGCAGGGTCTGGTGGAAGCCAAAGTGGTGCAAGTAGAGGGGTGAGACCCTTGTTGACAGACCTTGGCCAGGACTCCTGGTTATGTAAGAGAGACTATCACAGAGGCTGTCCACTCGCACTGAAATGGTAGCCCATAACTGCTGGAGAGAGTATTTCAGGGCCTGACATAAAATCATAATTTCAAAGCAATTGATGTACCGTCAAAAGATGACTAGCCATCTTAGGCTACATCCACATGAACCAAGAGTTTTCCTGTCGATCTTTTCCCCTCATCTCAAGAAATATCTGCGTCAAAGCGAAACCATGAAACCAACACAAAATGATGTAGTATACATGCCAGACCTGTATGTGGTTTGTAATTCTGCCACAGAGATACGTTTAAAAATGGAAAGGCTTGGACTATGGAATTTATTAATGTGTGTTAATTTTAGTTAATAAAATCCACAGCACATCCCAAAATATGTCCTCTGGGCAGGAAAGAGAAAGCACTTTTCTTGTCGGCGTCTCAGCAAAGTTAGAGATGAGTGAGGAGGACATGCAGTGTTGAGTTTAGAAACTGCATAGAAGCTTGCTTCAGCACTGGACCAAAATCAGCTGAGTGGATCTGTAATTCAAGAATGTGGATGCCCTGGGTGGCGGAGGCCAGTGCTGCATCCATAGATTTAATGTGTTGTGTGTGTATATACAGTGGGTGGACAACCAGAATGGAGCAATACGCCGCTGTACCACGTGCCGTATTACCGCCGCGGGGTCGGATGTTACAATCATTCGCGAAACTACAGTGGCGTGTTAAACATCCCCGAAACTACGCCAGATTGAATGCAATTAGGGAAAATGATTGGAAAGTTAATGGAGATGAAAGGACGAAGTAAAACAACAGTAACACTTATAATGTTTGCATAACATTGACTAGCAACAGCCTTAAAACCATTAGAACATAGTCTTGGGCTACAGACTATACATCAAAAAAATTAAAAGAAAGGCCTTTGCAAAAACTTTCCTTATGCATGCTATTGTTATTAAACAGGTCATAACATAGTAGGTATAGTGGAGCTATATTGCATATATATATATAACATATATATATATATATATATACACACACACACACAGATTAAGCTAATATTTCATTTCGGTTCATTCTTGGTTAAAAAAAAAACAAACAAACAAAAAAAATCATGTTCCATATGCAGAACAAAAATGATCCAGCATTTAGAAGTAATTCTTATTAACTCTGTTATTATTTTTGATTTTCAAATGTTAACAGTTGCATTTTACAAATATGCCTTTACTGTGTGTGACCAAAAATGGGTATTTTGTTTCAGCTGTTTGTCGGCACAGTTGTTTTACTGCCGCGCGCATATTCATTAAGAGCAACAGCTGTTCACCATGCCATTAGAGCGTAGCAGTCTGTAACGTAACGCCGATATATATTACGATGATACTAAGCAGCATGAACTACAGGAACTATTTTACACCTATTGGAATAATAGTTAAGCTTCAAGTGAGCAACATCATCCGAATATGAAACGTTAAATAGGCTTATGGCCAATTAATCGGTTAAAGTTTGTTACTGTGGAGTTAAAAAAATTTACAATAGCTATAGTGTAGGAACAGAGTCTGAATTTAATCTGGAAGCTATTTGTTAACTATTTACAAGTTTCATTATGGTGTTATCCAGTTTATTTCAGTTTTTCATTTAATACAAAGTGCTTTGTTATGCGCATTCACTTCATGCACTGTGGCGCCAGAACCTGCCTTCCGTTACTCAGCTGTGGGCGTTCAAAACCGATATAAAGGTTGCTGTCCCATTTTATACAGGAATTGTTGTTCGTGCAAAAAAAAAAAAATTATATTGCGTGTTTTATGCTCACTGTGTAATCAAAGATATTTCTGATACTATATAAGATACAGGTTTGATTTTAGGCTGACATGCTGTGTGACATTTTACCCGTTTCAACTTATAAACTCCCTGAAGTTTTTAAAGTCAGTTTAATAGTAATACATTGAAATTCAGATTGGTTTTAGGTATAAAAAGTTTTGTTAATTGCTTAAATTATTTCTATGAATTAGTAATATGTTAGCATGACTTTTTCATCATATATATGTTTTTACGAGTTGTGATTAGTTTTCGAAATAAGCACCCACTTTCGCCTTTTTAAGAATACAGTACTTAAACTCTACATACTATAGAAAATTTATTTATTTATTTATTTATTTTTTATTTTTTTTGTGGAAGGTGCCCATAATCAGGGGAATCAAAGATAATTACATCATCATTAGGTTATATACAGTTAGCTTTAGAAATAGAAAATAAAAATTTAGTTGGTCTTCTTTCTTTTATTCTTTTATTTATAATTTTATTCTGGTAGAAAATAAGTGTGTTTGATAATGTACAGAGGCAGAGGATGATCCAAATATTTTGCAATGATATATATTTTTTTAGAATATAGGCAACTTTACTCTGCTACGGTTTAAAAAGTTATCATATTAATTCTACTGTTATGTGAGAGAAGCTGAGTGGCTACAAAAAAAGGTAAAACAAAAATATGGGTGTTAATGCTATTGTGAATTACTATGGCATGGAATTTTAAAAACACACATAACTTTCTTGCAATCTATGGCGTTAGTCAATGAAGCGGCTTTTTTTAAAACAATGGCACTTGAAGTTTCAACTAAGCCTTATTTCAACCATATAATATGAGATTAGAAAAAACAAAATACATACTTTTTAATGGCTACTGAGAGTGTAGGTTGCTTCTAGTGTTTGGTTGTATAATATATCTGCGGTCCAAGTTTAAGAATAGACTACACACTAGTTTTTTTCCTTAACTCTCTATTTTACAACTTTAACTTACAATGAAATAGTCTTCCAACTAGGTAGGCTGAATGTTTTCTGCCTTGCTAAATGTTGAGCTCATGATCAGTAGTTGTATTCACCTCAAACTGATTTTATGCAAATCAAAACTTTGCTGATGGTAAACCTGGGTCAGTTAGCTTTCGAGTTAAGCTTGCCCATTGACACAGGAGCAACTGGCAGAGGATTCAGCTTGGTCTTAAAGCCAGCGGCTTCCTCAAAGCATCTCGTTCACAAACCGAACGCAGCTGATTTCAGCTTAAAAAAATTGATTAATTATCAATTGATAATTTGTTATTATTATGGTCTTGTGAAAATAATAATATGGGCTGCGAGAAAATAATGAATAAAGAAGTTGCAGCTGCTGTGAGTGCAGGCATGTTTCCAACCCAGTGCTGCATGATAACTTACCGTTCCTCACAGCCAAAAAACAGACAATTCAGTTCAGCTGCAGGGGTTGTGGTTTTTTTTTTTGGGGGAGTAGTTCTGTATAGCTTGTGGGGGTCAAAATAAATGTGTGAATTTCTTGCTCTTTCATATGGACAGTGTTTTATGAGGTTTAAAACTTGCAGAGCAGGTTTTACGTTAAGGACAAATGCCTCGTCATTTTGGTTTTAGGACAACTTTGAAGAAAGGTTTTGATCCACTTAAATGTTGACTACTATCCCAATGTAGTTTATTAGTTATTATAACTTTTTTCAGGAGAAAGTTGCGCTCACTCAAAAAAAACAAAAAAAAAAAAAGATGCAAAAAGGTTGCGTTAATTTTATTGGTGTTGCATCCATTACATATTTTTTTTAGAGTGTGAAATATATAATTCTCACAGAATGTAGGCCTATTCATTACCAATACTATTAGTGAACCATTCTGCCCTTTATTTGTCTTTCTAAATCCAACAGTTTTTTTTGTCCAGAACAAATCAGTAAATAATTGTATCCATTATTCTAGAAACATGATTGTAATAGGCTATTTTAGATTTGGTGTGGAAATACACATGTGTACAGACGTCGACAAAAAAACAACCAGAGTTTTTCAGGAGACAATATATTTTTAGACTGTGTCTGTGATTTGTTTCAATGCTTTAAATAATTATAACAATATCTGCAGAAGAAGGGTGTGGCCCATTCTCTCTATAACAAATTATATCCATAGTCTATTATTTGAAAATTGTTTCAATTTGTTGTGTTTGGTGTCAAGAAAGAAAAAATTAGTGGTTTATAGGTTTTTTAGTGTCCTTTTATCTACGCCATTATGGACAGTTTTGAACGAAGAATTTATGCAATTTCTTTTTCTCTTTAGCGTATTTTTTTATAAAATGCTTTAAAAACTTTAACAGAAGAATGTCTAGAGGGTATTAAATAGGTCTTGCCCCCACGTAAGATTTTTCTAGTTAGGCTAATAATAGTGTTCATTTGTCATTATTCAAACTAATCACAGGTTTATATTAAGATTTACCTCCTAATCCATAATGAGAGCCTTAATATATTCCGGCACTCAAGCAACATGTCTATTTAAGTTGCACAACAATATTTTTCTACAGGCTTTTGACAAAGGAGAGGTTTTATTATTTCTTCATTAATTTAACAAATGTTTTTCTTGCCGGCTGCAAGATGAAATTCACAGCTTTTATGCTGTGCTTGTCTCTCTCCACATGACGCTTTGTCTGTACAAAGAGAAATGCAGCCTTCACAGATTACATAATGCTTTCGTTTTGACATTTATTGGTTTAAAAAGTAGACATTTCTAAGCATTCTGTAGATATATTTCTCAGTGTATGTGAGGCCATTACTCTTCCAATGGGTAAAGTTATCTAATTTTCAGGGAAATAAAAATTGAGTGATAGAGAGGGCCTCGCTTTTCCCTGTCATGCATGCATTAATAAATTGAATAATTGAATATGAATAATAATTCACACATTTTGCATATGCATTAAAAATTTTTTTTGTTTAATATCATTTTTATTTTTTTTTAATGCAATTATCCAAATATAAAACCAAAAAAAATTTGTAATAGAAGATAAAATATGTAGACAAAATAAGTTTGAATTATAATTTTGCGATAAGATCTGTGTTTATATTTACACACCTGCATTTTAAATCGGCTGCAATTTATTTATTTTTATAATTGTTTGTACTTTACTTAAATTATATGAAAGCAAGTAAAACCGGCTCCCTTTAAAATCACATCAAGTTGTCAATTAATGAGATCTTGCTTTTTGACATGCGTGTGCATTTTTGTGAGATAATGAGAGAACTTGGTTTAAACGTGGGGATCGTTTTGTTAATCAGTTCATTCTTTAGAGCTTCACGAAGTTTAGCTAAATCGGTGCAGGTTTAATTTATTCATTTTCTTTGAACTTTAATTAGGCCTAAATAATGGGGAACCAAAATTGTACAGTTTGCCTTTGAGATGTGTTTGGCTAAAATAAAGGAAATAATTTATAAAACGCCACCAATTTCTAATTATCTTACTCAGTGTGCGAGACAGATATCTTTTTTCCCAATAAGTTGTCTGTCAAAATAAAGAACAGGTAAGAGAATAACAAAGTAGTGCATGACAAAAATGCATGCTGTTTATATTGGAAATTTAAAATATAAGAAATGAAAATATAGGCCTTAAGCTACTAAAATAGGCGACCATTTTGATTCTTTTAAGATGCTTCGATTTTTTGTTGCAAAGTACAACCACAATTTTCTCGGAATAATATAAAACATATTATATTATATAAATAATACTGCAAGATATTAATGTGGCAAATCTTTATTAAAGAGGTTTTTAATATTAGTGGTATAATTCTTTTTTTTTGTTATGGTTAGAGTAAGAAATATAAGCACATGTCATAGGCTTGACATTTATCCTGCTTGTATTCCTTCAAGAAACACACATAACTTAAAGTAATAAACTTTCATTGTGAATATTTAATATTTTAACGCTGAGGGTATTACAAAAAATGTGCTTTGATGCGCTTGTTTTTGATACACTTGGGTTTAAAGCGCCACAGCGGTTAAAAAATGCTGCAAATTTGCACTTGCAGATGCTGGCGGCGGCATCTCGCGCAGCAGAACGATCATTCTTGGTTGGCACCTAGTATATTTATAAAAATACTTGTACTTGTTAGCTTTAGTGCTAACCAAGACTTGTTAGTGCACTTACCTAGGTTGCTCTTTGTGGTAGTGTGATTGCTTCCATTGTCATCATTTGTAAGTCGCTGGATATAAAAGCAAATGGACTAAATGACTCAATGTATCTATGTGGAGAACAGTGTGAAGCACTGTGAGGCCATGGACATGTCCCCAAAGTTTTTCCCTTGCTTTGGGCCCCAAAAAGGGGACCCCCTTCTCCCCCTAAAAGGGGTAAGCATTTTGAAGAATGGATGGATAAAGACCAATGACATAAACTAATGACATCACAGTTGAGGGGAAACAATAGTTTGACCAAACGGAAGTCTCAAAATCGCATGTTTTTGAAAAGCCTTCATTTTTGAAATCAAGCTACATTCCAGAAATTTAAAATTTGGTGAACAAATAAAATGTTAATGAATATAATATATAAAAAATTATATATATATATATATATATATTATATATTAATAAAAAATTTATATCCCATATACAAACGATTGGAACTTTATTGAAAAAAAAAATTTAAAGGGCATGATATACCTAAGAAAAAATACTTTATTTCAAATAGTCAAGGATGATATAAAATAGGACTGGCTTACACCAAATGGAGTGATGCAAATTATGGGGGTTTGAATCTTTAAATAAAATGGAACATATAGTTTCATGACATTGACACTCAGGTCTGATGTAGAAAGAGTATAGGCTTTTATGGTTTCCCTGGCTGTAACCACTATACATAATACGGGTTTTGTATGTGTTGTCCCTTTTTCAATCTTTTTTTTCCTATCCTTGCCTTTTTTCCTGTATATATAATATTGTCATGTTGTTATATTTTGCTTTATGCATTCTGTGAATAAAAAGAATAAAAATAAATAAGTAAATAAAATTAAGAAATAAAAAAATAAAAAAAAAAATAAAGAAAAGACAGATACTTCACAAATTCTGATAAAAAGCTTGTTGCCTCATACCCAAAAAGACTTGAGGCTGTAAAGATTAGAAAAGGGGTATGAATACTTATAAAAAATTTTACTTGTTTCTAAGTAAGCTTTTTTTTTTCTATAAAGTAAGCTTGTTTTAGATGTTTCCAAGATATTTTGAGAAAAGGGGAGTTTAAATATTATATAACCTATAACACACATACATTACAGAGAGATCTTTCTCCTTCCATTTTTCAGAACCAAGTTATTAAACTTAAATTCCCCTTTTCTGAGTTGATTAGTTTTTCAGTCACCCTTACACAAAAAGGTACTCGTGGCAATACCATGGTACACTGGTATGGTTCATTTGGGAGTCACACTTGTGTTGTTCATGGTCAAAACTGACCAGATGCCATAAAAAGTAATTTTATATAATTTTTCAAATTATGCAGTATTAAAGTTAAAAATAGAGCACTTAAAATCCATTGAATTGAGGCAGATTTGTACATCTGAAATATCATGGTGTAGCCATTGGATGCCATATCCCGTGCTTGTTAACGTATTCATCCCCTTAATTTTTTACATTTTAAAGGGTCTAAAAGCTAAAAAAAAAACAAAAAAAAAAAAACTGTATATCAGAACAAACAACCAATCTTGAGGTAAAAAAACACAAAAAAAAACTTAAACAAAAACCAAACAACCAACCACAACAACACAAATTGCTGCATGAAGGTCACAAAAGCATGTATTCTCCATTAGCCTAAAGGAAAAAAGTTTTAAACAAACCAGGGCTTCCTAGAGCGGCCTCCTGGCCCAAACTGAGCACTTGAGGAGAAAAGTTGGTTCGAGTGGTGACAAAAGACCTGATTGTCACTCTAGTTGATCATATGTGGAGATGAATGAAACCTACAGAAGAACAAACATCATACAAAACACTTCATCTGTGCTATATGGCGGTCCTTGTGGCAAAAAACTCAATCCTCTCCTCAGTGAAGACACATGAAACACACGTGGAATTTGCAAAAAAGCATCTAAAGGACCTTCAGACTGTGCGAAAAAAACAAGATTATTGGCGTCTGATGAACCTCAATTCCAGCATCATGTTTGAACGAAAAACAAGGCATGGATCATCACCTGCAGAGTACCACCCCAAAACGTCAAAAGTGTAATGGTAGCAGCCTCATGCTGTGGGCTGTTATCAGTGGCGGGGACCGAAAGGACTTATCAGAGTAGGAAGAAAAGCTCAATGTACCAAAACATTAGCTCGACTTAATGACAACCCAGTCAGAGCATTCAGAACCTCAGACTGTGCAGAAGAAGGAACCTCCCAACACGACAATGACTTAAGCACACAGCACGATGGCTATAGACAATCTGATGAATGTCCTTGAGTGGCCCAGCCAGAGCCTGGGTTTAAACCCCGAGCAAACATTTCTGGGGAATCTGGAAAATGTGCATCACAACCATCCAACCTGTCGAGCCTGAGAGGTGAACGGTGTGGGGTAAGAAGAAGATACTTGCCAAAATTCTGATAACGCAAAGCTTGTGCATCATACCCCAAAAGGACTCGAGGCTGTAAAGATTGAGTAAAGGGTATGAATACTTATGCAATGTAATTATTGCCGTTTAATGCATTGATGAAGTTGCTAACAATTTTTGCTTTGTCATTATGGTGTTTGGCAAGCGTTCCCAAACTTTTCCATTCCACGACCCACCTAGACAGACTAATATATTTAAGCCCCCGGCCAAATATTTGTGATAAAAAAAACAAATGTCATTAATGTAAACTTAATCTTAATTAAAAGTTAATATGACAGAAATTCAGTATTGAAGAAAAAAATTCTCCAATTTATTTTATAGTACAACCTTAAAATTATTATATATTTTCAATTTATTTCTTCATTTTACAGATGTAATGAGGGACTATGAAATAAGTCCCTAAAAAAAACTCCAAACACATATCACTCGATGGGCTAGATCTGTAATTCGTGATCGAGTGTTGTTAACTCATCGAGGGTCAGAGCAGAAAATGCTCTTGTGATCCTTTCGGTGTATGGGAGAGCAAAGCACCACACCAAACACTTTTTTTTTTTTTAACAAAGCAAATAAGAGGCAAACCAGCAAACTATAAAAAACAGGTTGGAGATTAAAATAAGGTGAAATAATTGTTTAAAAATAAAAATAAATTAATAAATTAAACCTTTTATGTCTCAATTTAAATAACTTAAAAACCTAAATTTACTTCAGCCACAACTTTTCTGGTGCAATGTTAAATATCTAAATGTTCAGCGGTATCATAAAAGATCTTTGAACTTTTTGATTTTGATTTTTTTACTTTTTGAACTTTAGCTTTTTACAGACCGTTTCGTTACTGGTAAGTAGCCAAATGCCTATTAAGGAATGAAAACAACAAATAAAGTGACGAGTTCAAACAGACGATAGAAATTAATGGACATACCTGAAACAGCTTTCCTAACATTTGAATTTTCCCCGGTGTATAAATCTAATGAGAAAAAAAGTACATGAAGTGAATTAGTTTCTTCTCATTAATAATCGCAGTTAGAAGCCTTTTTAATAATGAACCGTCACTCTGAGACCCTCACAACTGTTACAACTCGCAATATAGGGTATAGACACTGCTCAGCGAGGCACTGTACATTTAGTGCTATGTATTCCTTCATTACTGAGCAGTGTTTTCAGGCATAATTGTTCAAGTTTTGTCACCCCTTCATTGCTGTGCACTTTTTTTTCTGCATAGTGGCTGATTAGTAGATTGTACACATAAAAGCATCTATGTATTTTTGTATTTTTGCCTATTTCCCATTCATTTCCTATGGCCGTCCATTCCGATGAAGTAGAAATTTTTACAAATCAAAATTTTTATTTTTTATTTTTGTGGTTTCAAATCCATGGAACCTATACTGGAGGAGTTAAATTAGGAATAAGAAGTTAATTTAACAGATGGGCAATTAATAATTACCAGACTCATTAAGAAACTTGCAGTGTCCAAAACAGATGGTTGATCATACAAAACATATTATATTGGCTTGGTATTTTCTTGCTAGTCTGCTAGTGTTCTCTATTCTATTCTCTGTGCCTGGTATGCAATATGTGGAAAAGCAACTTGGTACAGCAATGTTCCACACACTAGCTGTAAACATGCATGCACACCTGATAATGAACCAACACAAGCATATAAAGGAAACAAATAATGGATTGATTTAAGTTTCAATATATGATTTACATATTATTTATGATGGGAAACCTCTTAGAATAAGAATTTCAGTCTAAGATCAACTATTTCCTGCTATTTGGGTAATAGCAAGCCCTTACAAAAAACGTGCTTATAGAGGTACCTCCAGTATATATGATGGCTCTGAATAATTACAACCTACTGTATGTACCATGGTTCTCCCTATTACTTACCATGGTACTTGCACTTTTCTTTAGAGATTCTTGCACTAACAAATTTTATACATATTGTCCAAGGTTCCAACTTGCCAATACTGATATTCAGTAATTTTATGAAGTATAACTGATCAGAAATCAGGAACTGTAACTCTGTAATGATTGAAAGAGAGAAAAAATAAATAAAAAAATGTATCCTGTCTAATTCATTGGAATGTTGAAGTGTCAGTCAAGTGTGGTTCATACTACATTAGTGCGGTTAGGGGTCAGGGGTGTGAGCCTTGGGGGTTCTCTATTAGTCATACTGGTCCCTCAGTCATGCCTCCAGAGGCAGGCTGTTGGCATTATCCATGGGCAGAGGTTGATCCTGGGAGGTTGGCATGTTGTGGGCGGTTGCTTCAGCCAGACTGGCATATGGCAGGTGGCAGTCTACATCCAGGATGGGTGGGTAGTGCTGCCGATAGCAGATGTAGGCAAGAAGAGGCGATCAATCACTCCAACAAAAGCATCTGTGAACAAATCAAGTAAGACATAGCCTTAGTAGAAAGTAGCACTTTGGTCCATCTATCCATCCATCCATATAGTTTTGTAACTGTTGGTCTTAATATAATATTATGTTTTCATTCTGTTATTGTTGTTATTCAATGAATAATTAAATTAACCCATTACAAATTGTATTTACAGCAAACAAAGCTTTATAGAAGACAAAGGCATCATTTATCCTAAGTCATGCTATATCTAATTGTGGCTCTACAGAACTGCATCATTTAGTGCTCAAAAAGATGCATGTTTTGGTACTGATATAGCATTTTTAAAACAAATATGTTTCACCTAATGGCTTCTGCAATTTAATGCTACCCTGAGAGGAAGAATTTAAGCACCACCATTGTGAGGCTGTTAAAACAGTCAATCGCAACACTGGACACATAGCCGTATACCAAACCTCGAAGCAATTTCATTCCAAAATGTGAGGTCTAAAATAAATTCAAATGACCAAGATCATTTGAGGATAGACTGATAATTACTCCCTGGAACAAACCCACACTCATTAGATCAGCATGCTACAGGGCAACCTTGTATGAGTCCAGGGCTTGTATTTACTTGGACCTGATTGGACCCATCAAGTTTAATGGTCCTAGCCACTATTGTTCAGATTAGTTCTGTTCTACTACCCAGTAGGCCTCAGGGGACAGGTCCATATAAAGGGAATCTCAATAATAAGTATCTTGTTGGGTGTCTGATATAAGGTGTTCTTCTGCAAGCGCTGGGAAATAAATTAAGATGTATATATAACCAAATTAAGTGTTAATATGCATATTTATAGTAAGACAAAATCTAGGACATGCACACTTTTCTGGAGACAATTAAGAGGGCCAGCTGCTTATATGCGGGGAAAACCCCAATCAGGCTGTCTTTCCCTTTCGGGGGTTTTTCACTTTTTATTCTCTCTGTTTTAAAAGGTAAAAAATTTTAAACCAAAGGGGCAACATAAATTTAATGAAAATAAAAAATTTAAATAAAAACTTTTAAAAATGCCATACAAATTAAAACAGTATCTCTGTTGGTCTTTTGTTGTTAGGTTACTCTAGTTGATTTTAAGTAGTCTTTTTGGAAAAATCCCAAAACCCCCGGGAACAGGAAAAAAGTTATAGACAGATTTTCCCAAAAACCCTTTTCTTTCTTTCTGTGGAAACCAAAAAAAAGAGATGCACTCTCCCCTAATTTTTTCCACGGGGCTTTTTGTCCACAAAAAATGCTCCAAAAATTTTGGGGGGAAAAAAAGTCCTCAAAAAAATTATTTATATAACTTTTTTTAATATATTTGGTTTCAAAAGGTTATTTAAAAACCAATGGGGGAAAAAAAAAAAGTGTTGCCTTAGCTTTGGGGGCAGTTTTTGTCTCCTTTTTTTAAACCAGAGCCCCGGGTTGGCGTCCCCACCTCAAAAAACCCCAAAGGGGCCATTTGGGAGGAAACCCCCAGGGGGGGGGCCACAAAGATGGGGCTGTACCCATTGGGGGTTATGGCGGGCTTTTACAAAAATAATTTAAAACCAGACTTTTTAGACCAAAAAAAACCTTTTTTTAAAACCTGGTGGACAGCGGGCTTTTTACCCAAAGGGAAATGGCCAGAACGGGGCGGGGTTTTTTAAACCCTGAGGTAACCAAACCGGGGCCCGTATACCCCGGGCGCCCCCGTATTTTGGGTTTTAATTTTTTTTGGGTGTCCCCGTCGTGACCCCCGCCGCCTGTTTTTGGCCCCCCTTAAACACAATTTATTCTTTAAAAGTAAATCAGAAAATGTTTTGTACAAAACCCTGTTTAAAGGCAGGGTTTGCAGAATCACCCCTTCCGGCTGGGTTGTTTCCCCGTTTCCCTAATTTAAAGGGGGCTTTGTGCAAAATCCCAAAATTCCCCTGTCCTTTTTTTGACTTGGAAAAAATCGTCTTGGAAAATATTTTTTTTTTTATTTTCCCGGTCAAACATCCGACCCCAACAAGAAAACTTTGCAATCTACCTGAGGGTGATAAAAAGGGCGCCCGTTTTTTATTCCCCAAAATAGGGAAAGTAAGCTTCTTAACCTTGTGTCATTTACAAAAAACAAAAAAATAAAACCAAAAAAAAAAGGTTCCATGGGTAAACCCCTAAAAAAGTTATCTTTTTATTAAAAAATAGGGCCATTTGGATTATATTTTATATTTTATATATATATATATTTTATGCATATACATATTTTCCCATATATACATACTGGATTGTCCCAAAAAAGGCAAAGGGGAAATTTAATTTTATCGTTTTCCCCCTAAAGACCCCCCAAAAAAGAAAACCCTAAAAAATGGTTCACTCCCAATTTTAAAACAGGGGCAAACCCAAACCCACAAAATTTGGGATTAAATGGGTTTTTAAGATTTCATGAAAATTTAGGGATGTCTACGGGTACTCACAGTGATATAGCTATCCCCTGGCTACCTACAAGGACAGTTTTAGGGTCGATTACATTAGCTAACAAAAACGACGACACTTTTCCCAAAGTGATGACACAGCAGGGTTGAATTTTGCATTAAAATTTGGGATTGCGTCCATTTGTACCCCCCCCAAGGGCTTTTGCCCAGGTTTTTCCAAAGAGTCTCTGGAGAAGTAACATTAAAAGGGGAAAAAAATAGTTAGGGAAATCTATCCATTCCTTTTTTTTGATAGACTAACCGTTTAAGAAACCCCGGGCGAGGCAAATTATAGAGGCATCTCTGCTTTATGTAATTGTACAAAAGTTTTGTATGTCCCAGGTCTATGCCCTTCTAAATTTTAAAGGAAATGCAGTGAACTCTGTTGCCTTGAAACTCATCTGGGCCCCATTATTTCATATTGCTCCGGCGTCCTTGTCTGCCAGCATGGTGGTGTAGGACAGAATGGGTCACATGACGTCCGGAGCCTCTATATCAGGGAAGAGACACTCAAAATCCATTGACGATTTAATGACCTCTTTTATACAGTATGAGGTGCAAATGAGATTTAAGAGTTATGGTGGAGGAAAAGAGATTTATATATAAAGTCAATGGATAATTTAAGAAATTAATTGATGAAAAATGCAGCTAGAATTGCCTGTGAAACACTGTTACGGTGTCCTTTGTAATGGGTAGGGAGCTGTTACTCTGTGTTAAATCCTGTAGTAGGACAGTCATTGACAAAAAAACATATTTGTGTCACTTTGGCCAGGGGTTTTACCTGGATAAAATTAAAAAGAAGAGTAGTGACAAGTAACGGCAAGTATCTTCATTCACCAACTTGCAACACAGACCACCTAAAACACACATATGTGGGGATGGGAATGGATAAAAATAAAGTAAAAAAAAAAAGGGGCTTGAAAACCCATTAATGGCATTTTTTGGGAGCATACTTTTTAACCCAACTATTTTTTTTTCCTCTTTAAGTGTAAAATTTTTAAAAACCCCTTTTTGTAATAATTATTTGGGGCTACTTTTTTAAACAGATTTTCCTTGGCCCCTCCATACTAAAAATTTTTTGTTTTTTTTTTTTTTTTTTTCCCGGGGGAAGTCCTATTGCAGGCGAGTGATTTAAAAATTAAAATAGCTGTGAGGAAAATGCACTATCCCCCAGGCTAAGGGAAAAGTTGACAGCGAAAATGGGATACAAAAAATAAAGAAAACCCCTATGCATTCAATTTAGTTTTGTGAATGTATCAAACAACAAAGTTAATAAGTTTGTTTTTTTGCAAGAAAATAAAAATGGAACTCTTTTTGAATTTTTTTCAAATTTAAAAAAAGCTCTCAAATTTCCTTTCTCAAAATAAAAACGTACTGCAAAAACATTGTCATGCGCTTTTATTTTTGAAAACCCAAAATCTTACAAAAGACAAAGGGATTGTGGGTTAACTGTGCTATCACTGACAAGATCTATTATTTCAAAAACCGGCCCGGCTTTCAAAATAATCTGATACTTGGGGGGGCCAGATTTTGCAGGCGGTTGGCCCGGGGGGCTCCCTTTTAACTACTGGTATAGTGTCTTCCTGGTCTTTTTTCTGCTCGGGAAGAAAAATTTTTTAATAAACGGATTCCTTAAATCCGGCTTGATGGGCCAGTGTCCTGCAGGTTTGACTCCAACTCTGATCAAACAAGATAAAGCAAGCAGGTTACGGATACTGAAAACCCCGGAGGAAAGTTTGATCGGGTTTTTAACCCCGAATTTGGGGAAACCCGAAATAGAATCTTGCTAAAAATTAAGTTAGTTAAAAAATTTAAAATTTAGGGAAAAATAAAATTTATTTTTTTTGGGGAATAATGAATAAAGTTGACATTGCAAATTATTGTTAAATTTAACAACACATTTTTAAAATTTACAAATTTTTAAATTTTTTAGGTATAAAACCCTCTTTCCATGTGTGGGGAAAAATGGTAAAGAGGGAGGTTAAAAATGTTAGAAAGGGCTTTTCAAGATTGGGGGGGCCCAAAAGGGGTAAAACTTTAAAAAATTTTTGGGTCAGGGGAAAAAAACCCCTATATTGACTCACCACAAAATCTGAATATTGGGGGAAATTATATCCCCTTAATCTCTAAAAAAGTTATGGCCCAGAATATACCAAAAACCCAAAAAATTTTAAAAGCCCAAAAAATCATATTGGGTCCCAAAATCCCACCTTTTTTGTCCGACAAACAAATCAGACAGGAGAGAAAGGATTAAACCCTTTAGGGGAAACTTAAATTTGAAAAAGTTTTTTTGTGTAATTGTTTGTTTTTCCCCGGGGTTTTAAAAATGAAAGGTGAAGGGTGAAGTGGGACATGGGGCCCAAAAGAAGGGGTGTCAATACTCAGAATTTGTGGGGTGTAACCCAAGTCCCGCCCCCCAGTAGTGGGGGGAACAAAAAAACATACAAAAACACCCCCGGGTTTGGGGTGGCCCCACCCCATACCGCGGGAAAACACCCGGAGGCATTTGGGGGGGTTCGTTGTCTTGCTCAAGGGTCTCACCTCATTTGTGGTATTGAGGGTGGGAGAGAGCACTGGTTATTCACTCCACCCACTGACTATTCCTGCCAGACATGAGACTCAAACCCACAAACTTTGGGTTATAACTCGCCCTTCAAACCCATTAGGCCGGCATATGCCCCAAAACAAAAGTGATCTGTCCCCATTAAAACCAAAAAAGGTTTTTGTTTAAATTTCTTAAAGGGGTCATAGATGCTTTTTAAAAACATTATTTTGTGTTTTTGGGTGTAACAGAATAGTGACAGTTTAATTTAAAAAACACATTTTTTTCAAAATGTACATTATTGTATTCCTCTATGCCCGCTCTCTCTCAAACGAGTCATTTCTACAAAGTCCCCCCTCTGACAAGCTAGTCTGTTCTGATTGGCCAACTGACTCAATGCATTGTGACTAGTCCAACACCGCAAGCACTCCGGGGAAATGTAACCCCTTTCCATAATCGCGAGATTCATCTTTCAAAATAAATGTAAAGACAGTTAATAAGTCCAAAGTTTTCCCAGCGTTCAAGCCCAAAGGGAAACAGAGTCATGTGCCAGACACAGTGATGATGCTCTTATGTGTCTGCAGTACACAAGCCAAGGACGGTGAAGACAGCTGACCTGTGACCCTTTTCTCTCTATCTCTCTCTCTCACACACACACCCCCGGCCGCACACAATACACACACACACACAATGGGCAAAACTCCGGCTTTGAACAGTCAATAGAAAATACTTTAATAACAAAACATACTTACAGTAGCTGATTCAGAAGGCCAGACTGTCGTTGCAAAGTCAGAATTACCTCCTTCCTAGGTTCGCTAAACAGTTGTCCATAAAATTTGTTGCTGTTCTGTTGGAATCTTAAAGCTTTAAATGCATCTACTTTCGAAGGCCAAATAAAGTTTACCCCTTAGATACACAGCATCTCCCTGACATGGCTGTTTAACACTAACTGCGTTACTGAAACCCCCCTTCTTTCTTTTGCGAACATTTGGGTGGTTTTACAAAATATTTCCACATAGTGATGTGGGTGGGGGGCATGGAACAACCCTTTTTTAGGGGGCGTGGCAGAGTCTTTAACTTTGATAAAGAATATCTCTTTGGATTTGTGGACTTACTCATTGCAACTTTACAGATCTTCTTCATGCACCAAGAGCTTGTAACACCCCAAAGAAAAAGGGAAAAAATTGAAATGCATCATATAACCCCTTTAAAAATGGCCAAATTTGAAAGCTGGAGACCTTGTTTTATACCAGAAGTAACATGCTCTGTCTTGTCTGTCAGTGCATTGTCAGTTTCCTCTTTGCTCTATGATGTATTTTTCACTGCGTAAGAACATGATGCGTAGTGTGAGAGCAGCATGGCTTGTCTGACATTGCAACAGTAACTGAGGAGGGCAGTTTTTGCAAAGGATAAAGTCCATGTTGTGTTTTTTACACGTTTTCCTTCATATAATGTCATGCCCCCCTTTGTAGTTTCCCCAGACTTTTCATTGGATGGATCATTTGAATTCCCACCCTTTTGTCTGAGGCTGTTATTGAGGTGACAGTTTGGCTGTGCACCAAGGTGATTCTGGATGGAACACAGGCATGCCTGATACAATTTGTGGAGGGAAAAATCAGGCTAGAGAGCTGTAAAGATGATGTTAAAACTGGCAAACAAATGCTGATTTTTTATTACAAATAAGTAGTAACTACAAACCATGCATACTAGTATTATGCTCTACAGGTCTTGACCTGTTAAATTCCTGGAAAAGTTAATTACATTGATGATATCAGCAAGGCTATAAAAAACTGTCCAAATTAATACAGGCTATTTTCAGTGGTGTATAAAGTCCCTGAAAGCAATACTCAAGTAAAAGTAAAGATATATTACCAGAAAATGACTTTGGTGGAAGTTGAAGTCACCATTTAGAATATAACTTAAGTAAAAGTATGTGATATTTATTGTACTTAAGTACAAAAGTATTTTTTTTTTTTTAAATCTTAAAGCATCTTAAGTATTGAAAGTAAAAGTACAAGTAAATGCAAAATGTAAAAGAAGCAAATATATTTATATATAAATAAATAAATCATACACAGCTTGAGTAGCAAGATTTTGTTCAGTTTTAACTTTTTTTTTTACCCATTTTGTATTTTTGGATAAGAATAAGAAGCACTTCATCGGTACTTAGTGTCTTTCATTCCAACATAAGAAAACATTTCTGGAATCTGCATCTGAAAAAGCATTTAGGTGTATTTACACAGTTTATGTATCTCAGAGGGGACATGGATGCATTTAACCTGCAGTTACAGATGGATAAACAATGTTTTGTTTTTAACATAAAATATTGAATACTGATATTTAAAATAATTTAAAACATGAAAAAAAATGGTCAAAATTCTAAAATTAAAACCGCCAGTAGGTGCCAACAAGAGACTGTTAATGAGTGAGTCATTGAGATTCAACCGATTCATTCAAATGTCTGATTCATTCAGAAACAAAGCAGTTGACCGTGTTAATAAGTGAATCACTGAATAATTTATTTAACCGATTTGTTCAAAAAATTGATTCATTCAATAAGAAAATCCTTTTATAGAGATGCAATGCAGTGTGAAATTTTTGTTTGGAACTATTTTGTTGGCAAAATTTAGAAAAAAAACCCCTATTATGTCAAAAATAAATCACTTTTGTTTACTGAACGTATAAAATGATTTTAAATTGTTCATCTGATATTTGCAGCGAATTTTGTGTGATATTGTCATGGGTGCACTATTGGTGGGCCGGGAACGGAAAACGGGGGGAGAAAAGGGGCACATCAATCCAGGCAGTTTAATGATAACAAGGCTCACATAGAACATTTGACATGAACAAGGGGTCTAGCGAAAAAGGGGAGAACTATTTATACAGGACAGGGTGATAAAGATAGACACACCGGGTGATCAATGGGTACACATAGGAAACACCTGGGGAGTTAAAATCAATGACAGAAAGTCATTGATTTAGTTATCAAAAGAGACAGAAACGGGGAAAGGGAAACCAAAACAACATAAATCAGGGAAAAACTAAAATCCCCCCCTCCCAGAGGGGCACAACCTTCCCCTTCCCATAACCATCAATGGGGAGGGGGCACTCTGGAAGGCCCCTTTCAAAAACAGACATGAACAAATTAACCTTCCCCCTTTCTCTTCCTGTGACAAAGCTTCCAGCCCCCCCTACATCACTTAAAATTAGTAGATGAAAGCTAAAAGTAAAGGCTTCGTTCAGAAACCCCTTCTTCCCCAGCTAAAAGACCCTATATAAACCCCCCTGAAGATTGTTCTCACGGTCTCTTCAGATCCTGTGCTTTCTGCTGTTAGCTGAAATCAAAGAATCCATAAATAAACGGGTATGGATAATCGTGTTTCAGCACTTGATAAGCCTAATCATTGCATTTCCCAACATTCAAGCCTCAGCCACACCTCCAATGGTTTCTCCCAGGACTTCCTGCCACATCACCCCCTTGCCTCAGCTGTACCTGCTACATCTTCGGGAGCTCCTTTCATCCCGCCAGCAGCAGGTATTCCTCAAAGTCTGAGGAAAACCCAAAAAAATCGCAGGTAATGACATCAACCTAGTAAAAATTTTACTGTGTTCTTCAGGGGTCTTAGATAAACCTGTGGTTGACTGTGGTGATGTCTCTGTCGTTCTCAAAGAATATGACCCAAGATTTTTTCCTAAGCGGAGGATTGAACTCGATACCTATTCAGTGATCATATCAGACCCGGCACTTAACAGGTTTTTTGTTTTATAATCCCATAAGAGTTTTCAAAAGGCAGCTTTTATACATTCAGCTTTTCCCAACCCCTCAAATTAAGGGGGTCGGGTGTGGCCCTAATTGATCAGCAAACACTTTATGGGACATAAAGCAAACCTTGCTCTGTTTGTGGATTTTTTTCCCCCATTTTCCCAAGCCTATCCCCCCCCGAAAGCTTAAGGCACCCGGGGCCCCCCAAAAGTAAAATAAAACTGTTTCCCAGGTCAAAATTTAAACGAATCTGTATGTCCTTACATTAACTGAAAACCATTGTTGGAAATTTTTGGGGTGATAGTCATCCAGAGCCGCCTGCCCCCCGGGAAAAGCTCCTCCCAACACTACCAAAATGATTAATTAACATCCATCAACTCCAATCAACGTTCCATTATTGTCTGATATTTTGTCTAAACATTCTTACCAATGTTTTGTTAATTTTCTCATTACTTATTCAAGGCTTTATGGCAGGACTTACAGCTATTCCCTCCTCTATTTTTTATTTCAAAAAATTTTTCCCAATCAGCCCTAAAAGAACACAAAATTGTAGCCCCGTTGTTTAAAAAAAGAAAAATTAGAAAAAGGGGATATACCCGGCCCCCTTTTTCCCAATTCCCTTTTTCCTTTTTTCCCCTAAAAACCCTTGATGGGTTTCGCTACTAAAAATATTCTGGAAAAAAAAGATTAATTATCAATCTTTTTTTTCTAAAATAACACCCCCTATTCCTGGTTGGTTTAATCCCAGGGTAGGGCCCTTTCCATATGCGGTTTTCTGTAGATCATGCCATTCAATTAATCAAATTTGCAGGTAGGGTTAAGTGGCTTGCGAGAAAGCAGATATTACTGATGTTTTTTAAAATCATCCTTGCCTTTCCCCATCCCTCCCAATGGTTTTTTTTCGGGATTAAATGGAGATCAAAGAGAAAGTTTCTCTGTCGTCTCACCTTCAGCTGCTGTAGCAGCCCTAAGATTTTCGATTACCTACCCAGGCGCTTTGCTGGGCCCTCCCCCCAAATGTTTATAAACTCCCATTTGCTCTCCATTTACTAGACGATTTTTTAGTGATTGACTTCCCCAATTTCTCCTCCCGAATGATGCCTTTCTAAACTTAAATAACTTTTTTTCCAGTTGAAATGTTCCTCTCACTGAGGAAAAAACTTTTGGCACTTCTACCTCCCTCGAATTCCTAGGCATAAATTTTAGACAGTAAATCAGCCCACAAAGCATCTCCCCCGATCTCAAAAACTGGATTGCATTAGACAAATCCCATGTCTTACGTTTGCTCTTCTTCCATTTCTAAGTGGTCCTGTTGTCCCCTCTTAGGACACCTAAAATTTACGCCATCACCCGAATTTTTCCCAAATGGGCAGCCCTTTTTTTTTTTTTCAAGACTCCTAGATCTATTTAAATCCGTACGTAATCTTCATGATATTATATCATTAGATCAAGGCTGTCTCTCTGATTTGCATTTCTGGTCTATTCTTCTTAATGACTGGAATTTTCATTTCTTTACTCTTGATTCTTTTGGAAACCTCTCTCTGCCTCCAAAATAGCTACTGACACTACTCCTTCCATGGTTGGAAGAATTTTTGTAATTCATGGTTGCTGACCCGGCCCGCAGAAAACAAATGCGATAAAATTAAATCAACTGCCCTATTTGAATTGTATCCAATCGGAGGAATTTTAAAAAGGTCGCTTCAATTTTTATCAATAAAGGCCCGCCTGGGGCCCTCATTACGGGTTTTATCAGCCAACCTGGTCTAGCATTTTTAAACATAAAGCTGAAACTTTTTCCAGTTTTAAATTTAAGGAATTCCACGCACTTTCCCCCCATGCACTTCTATCCAGCCTGGCCTGCCCTTCTTTTCATCTTTTCTTCAAAATAGGGGTTTGGGAAATGGCAAAATTCCCTAAAACCCTACGATTCACGGCATTTACTTTTTTCTGTGCTGCTTATACCATTTCTTTTTTGTAATAAATATGATCTTGTTACATACATTTACATTTTTTGAATCTCCAAATCCACCCTTTTATAAATTAAACTTCCAGCAGGTATTCATCACCACGTAGGAACCAAATACCCCCCAGTTTTTTAATACATCCTCCATTCGCCCCCTTTTAAAGGGGTTTTTCTCAAAACTTCACCAGATTCAAAGATAAACGCCTTCCTCCCCCTCTGCCTTTTTTTAAAAAGTTTTACATTGTCTAAGAGGGGGGTTTTTGGCTTTCATATATTGTTTTTTAGAAACGCCTTCCCTACTGCCTTCTATGGATTTCGAGATGCGGGGAAAAATTTTTTTCATTAAATCCAGCCCAGCAATCTCACTATATCTGATATCACTATGGGGGTATACATATTTTACTTTAAACCTCAAGCATTTTTAAGACGGCCAATATTATAAAGGAACTTCAATCATTATATCGAGTATTAATTCTACATTTCTGCCCTTTTTCATCCATGTTTACGTTACCTGGAAACCCCTCCCCCCCTGGCGACCCCCCTATTCCTCACTGCTGGGCCACCCTTTGATGAGATGCTGGCTCATAAAAAAGCAAACTGTTTTTCCCAACTTTGCAGTCTCAACCCTGAGTATAATCTACTCACTCCTTCAGGACCCGAGCAGCTATTTGAAAGCTGGGGGGGTTTCGCCTCTGAAAAAGGGGGATTTCCCCAACCCCCCAAAATATTAGCCCCTAACGCTCAGACATTCTAAATCCCCAAAAACGATGACCGGATCTTTATCTTATTCTATTTCGGGTGTTTTTGACTAAATTGCTTTTTTCCTTATTGTCAGTATAAACCCAAATATAGTGGTTTCACATTAAATTTCTTGGAGGGTGTGAAACTTCGTGGTCTATTCTTCTCGTCTGTTTCTAGATTTAAGCGGTCGGCCGTGTAAAGGCTCACACATTACAAGATTTTAAGTAAGCTGGTCAGCACGGTAGCCAGGCACACACTTTCTAGTAGGTCACTAGAATAAGCGTCTGGCATGGTAGCCAGGCACACATAATTATAGTCATTAGAGTAAGCTGGTGGCAAGGTAGCCAAGGAACACATTTCTCTTCAGCCCACTAGGATAAGCCAGTTGGCATGGTAGCTAAGGCACACATAGCCAGTACACTCTTCCATAGCTCTACGGAGCAGCAAAAGAAACACATGTTTTGACAGCAGTTCTGCAATCAGGTCTAAGGACTGCGTTCAGTGGCAACCTATCTGCTTTGTTGGGGGGATTTTATGGTGCAGGTAGCAGCTAAGTTACTTCTCATCCTACTGTGCTCTAGCAGAGCAGTGTGTTCTGCCTGCTTTCCACAGCAGTAAGCGAATCTAGTTTGCCAAAACCACTTATTATATGTACATTCACATTCTAAAAAATATTGTATATATCTCCGAGACCTGCCATGACTGAACTATATTAAATTATATAAACAAAAAAAAGCATTCAGAAGCATTTTTGCCGTCTACAATTTAGAATGCCTGGAATTTTGAGTTTTAATAGACTAATAAATTACGTGCGTGCACTCTGCGTAATTTGATGATATACTTGATAATGTCAGATTGCACATCATTACAACAACACTTAGCACGTGTGCTCATGAGCGATGCTGTATCGCACACCCCTGACTCGAATTGAGTGGAAATGAATCATTAGCAGTGGTGCACACCTTGTTTGCACATGAGCAAGGTGTTTTAGGAGTCTAACTTAAAAACCGAGCACTGATTTTTCCCTGCTTTTGTGTCGGCTTAAAATTTTCGATATTTTGTAGAAAAGTTCCATGAAATATATCGGATAAAAACATTTTAATTAGGAAATGTAGTGGAGTAAAAGTAAAAGTTATTGAAATGATGTATATATAGTAAGTAGCAGTAAATACAGATCCTCTCCTGTGTAATACTAAGTCTCTGTAACGAAGTATTATTACTTCGGTTACAATACACCACTGGCTATTTTACAATAGGTTTGTTCTGTCGGGAGATGCCTATTGTCTGTCAGGCCTAGTATAATTCTGACTTAACTAATAACACAGGAAACTTTTTTCCGTAAGAAAGTTTGACATGGCTTCTAGGGGGCATGTTCCATGCAAACTTTGAGTGTAGTATAGCAATTCAATAATTAAGTAGCATTTATCACAGTAATTGATCTAGCTGAAATAGAAAAGTATTTAAGTCTTTAAAAAATAGCAAAATGTAAATTACTTATTTGACTTCCTCCTTTCTCCAAGTAGTGGTGCTAGAAATAGAAAGATTGTACAGCCTTTGTTTTATACACAACCTAGGGAACTGCATTTATTTATTTTTGGTGCTCTCTGGCAACTGTCAGCTACAGTTATAGAGGTGGAATTCACATTTTCATTTATTCATTCTCCTTAGCTACTTTTACATAGTATGGACAGAGTTGTTAGATTAAACTTGGCGGTGAAAAATTCATTCTAAGAATTGAAGCCATTTGTCAAATAATCGAGGTATTTGGGATCTTAAGTGCCCTCAGTAAACATTTTCCAAACTTCTTGTCAATGATCACAATTTTTTGTGTGATATTAGTTTAGTCAGATAAGCCTAGATGTAACCCATGCTGGCAAAATCAGCTGGAATGCGCACAGGCTAATTTTGAGCTACAGGAAAAAAAAAAAAAAAAAAAAAAAAAAAAAAAATATATATATATATATATATATATATATATATATATATATATATATTATATATATATATATATATATATATATACTTCTTCTATATATATATATAAATAAATTTGCTTTCACAAAAATGACTGTGGTGGGAAGTGGTTCATGAGGTCTGTGGAGAGCAAGTGAGAGCGAGCAGTGAGAGGTAAGTGGAGACTAGAAGTGAAAGCTTGATTAACACCTGGATCTCGCTTGGAGTGATTGGCATGAGGGCAGTATTTAAGCCGGCTGAGGACCGGGCGAGAAGAGAGAGAGGGCTGGGGGACTCGTGTGGGAGTGAGAAGCCGTGGAGTTACAATCCCCAAAGATGGGAGAGCTACAATAGTGCAGTAGAGAAATACTGTGAACTGCATATGCATGTGGCCTTGATTATTTATTTGTTTTATTGTTTTGTGTGAAATAAAGAAGTATCCCGAGCCTCAATACGCCCGACCCGGTCTCCTTCCTCTTTACTTGAACGAACTTTGTTACACTGGTGCGAAACCGGGAGGAAGGAAGCGATTCCGCCATGCAAACTCCGTCCAGGACCATCCCGGGATTGCCATTTGCGGAGATCATAGCAAACTGGGGCCTGCATCAGGAACACCACCAAAAGCCCTACTGAACTGCAGCGGGCCGACCACGAACACGGTTCAGGCAATGATGCAGGTCAGCAGGGGCGCTGGCTGTTCGGGCTTGCTGGACGGGAGGAGATTGGGGCCGAGGTGCGACCTCCCCCCAGTGCCAGCCCAGCCTCTCACATACCTCTCCGCGAAGATGGGGCCAACAGATGACTTAGAGATGCTCCCTCGATCTTTGAGAAGGCGGCCGAAGGCATGTGGGTGAAGTGCGACAGACGCTGGCCCGTCCGGGTCATCCTGGTGCTGTCGGGGGAGGCCCAGAGAAGGCTGCCCAACAACTGCCCGTCCCCAACCTCCTGGTGTATGCTGATTACTTAAAAGAGCCATTCTCCAGAGGTGCGGCTTCAGCCGAGCTGCTGCCCACAGCTTCGGATTAGCTGGAACTGACCCGGCTGGCCGACCCCTTAATCTTGGCACAGCAGCCCGGGACTCTGCGGCCGCTTAAAGGCTGCTATTGGCGAAAGCACGCCCGTGACCATCATCAACAAGGTGGTACTGGAGCAGTTCATCTCCCGCTCTCAAAGAGGACCGCCCAGTGGGTCAGCGGTGCCACCGCCGGCGCATCACGGATCCTGGCCATTCAGCTGAGGGAGGATCAGCTGTTGTACTCGAAATTCGACGAAGGCCCTTCCATCTATCTCTCTCTCTCTCTCTTCCCCTGTCTCTCCCCCTCCCCTGTCTCCAAAACCTGTCCCTCTCCCTAGGTCCCGATGGGCTGCTGGGCACTGGGGCGGCCCCCTGGGGGACGGGGATGGAGCCAGCAGCTGGGGCACGAGGTCTCACCTGGGGAATGGGATCACCCGGCCACTGGAGGGGTCCGAGGAGCCCTGCTGCTTCCCCACGCCAACCACCTGACCCACTTCCCGCCACTAGGGCGGCGGGGAGGCCTGGCCAGCCTGCTGGCGCCATGGGGATCCGGTCATCTAAGGTGGAATGGTGCCTGGTCATGGAGGAATGGGGCGTTGGTCCGATCGATGACGACCATGAGGCTGCCCCCCCCACCGCGAGGGTTATGCCAAATACCAAGAGTGTTAAGGGGGCATCTGCTCGGGCCTTAGTGGATTCCAGGTTGTAGCAGACCTTACTACATCCATCAAGGGTCGGCTTCAGCCGAGCAACACCGTCAGCGCTTCCCGGCCTAAGCTGACCATTGGCGGTGACCAACACGATGTAGTACAACAGCTCAGGACTGTTGCCGCGAAGTGGCTGTTGGTCGGAGAAAGCGCATCACCGGTGACCATCATCCAGCAAGGGGTACTGAGCAGTTCCATCTCCCGCCTGCCAAAGAGGGACCGCCCAGTGGGTCCAGTGCCACCACCGCGTACGACCGGATCTGGCCATTCAACTGGCTGAGGGGATCAGCTGGCCCGCGTTCGGAGATGTGCGAGGCCCTTCCATCTATCTCTCTCTCTCTCTTCCTCCCCTGTCTCTCACTCCTCCCCCTGCCCCCAAAACCTGTCCCCTCTCCCTCAGGTCCCGATGGGCTGGGCCAAGGGAGCGGCCCCGTGAGGAGGACGGATGGAGCCAGCAGCTGGGGCCGCGAGGCCCGACCTGGGGAATGGGATCACCAGCGGCGGGAGGGGTCCGAGAGGAGCCTCCCTGCACCCTTCCCCACGCCAATCCACCACCCACACTCCCTCACACTAGGGCGGCGGGAAGCCTAGGGCAGCCACTGCTGGCGTTAGGGGAGATCCAGACCCATTCCGTTGGAATGGTGCCCGGGTCATGAGGATGAGGGACTTGGTCTGATCCGTACACGACCAAGTAGGCTGCCCCGACCAAGCCGGGTTGTACCAAATACCGCGTGAGTATTAAGGGGGTACCTGTCGAGACCTTGGTGGATCTAGGTTGTAACCAGACTCCATCCACGCCTGATAGCGTTGGGCATTGATACGGGCCGCATGGTTAAGGTGTGAGGTGTGTGTGCATCGGGATATAGTGGAATACCTGTAGCTATAGCCATCCAATTTAGCTAAAAAGCATAATGTGGAGGTGGCCGGTAGTCCGCTAGCCCGCATCGCTAACTTTGGGAACCACCTGGCCAGCGCTTGAGCAGTTATTGGGTGTTTAACAGTGGATGCCTCGGGGGAAAGGGCGGCAAGGGGGGGGGGGGGGCAAGCACGCAGGGGGGAGAATCGTGGGGACCTATTGGGGGCGGTCTCGGGGGAAACCCGGGGGGGCCTGGCGGGGGCAAAACCCCCACCCCCGGATGATTTTCCCCCGGAAGTCCCGGGATAACCCTCAAACATGTTTTTCGACAGGTCCGTCCATCGAGGGGCAGGTTCTCCCCTGCCGCGGCTTTTCCCACCCTTTTTTTGCCTTTGGACCGGGGTTGTAGAGTACCCGCACGCTCAAAAAGGGAAAGATACAACCCAATTTTAGTACCGACCCGTCGGGAAAATGTTTTTCCGGGCGGGCTTTTAAAACCTATGGGGGGGCTTTTGGGAGTGGGCGAACTAATCGTTTGACCCGATTTTTTTGGGCCGGGCATTCCGAGAACGTGCGAGGGGGCGCGTCTTGTGGGAAGGGTTTTCCCCCCCGGCCCCCCCCAAAAGCGCCATTGCCCCCATTTCCTCTAGTGCAGGTCCCT
>NW_024879163.1:30723-33102 GCF_018340385.1 Cyprinus carpio | reverse complement strand
AAATTTAAGCACCTATTTGAAGGGGTTAACTAAGCACGATCGAAACGAAACTCCGTGGGCATGTTCGACTCATGGACCTTAAGGTCTATAAGAATTTTGACAGAAATCGGCCACTCAGTTGGCGCTTTCAACGAGTTTTTATGGCTCTGTAATCACGTGGTGTTTCACATATCAACACAATATGCATATCACCTCATAAATCTCCACATAATGCACAACTTTGTCTCAAGAACTATTGTTAGCCAATCAAATCATGCCTAATACTATTCATAGTTATAATATGTGGGACGAGGGTAACTACATTTTGCGACACTAGTCCTAGGTTTTTTTACCTCGATCGGAACCAAACCACCAGGTAGTGGCTTGTTTCTGGATCTCTCTGTGATCAAATAATTATCCAAAACATGTTGAAAATTTGTCCTTTGGTTACTTGTAAATAGTGTCAATTATTAAAGGTGTGTTGGCCAAATATACTAAAAAGCCTATAAAACCTAAACGAAAAAACTCAAAACAAACTTTTTTGCACAAACCACAGAGAATGCCACGACTTTTAACTGTGGGAATGACCACAACGATGAGTCATTTTGGGTTTAAACCCCCACTGAGTTTTTTTTATCAAAATTAATTTAAGTAAAATTTTTTTTTATTATTCAGTTTATTATAAAAAATTATTTAAGGATGCCCTCAGAACTCTCGACCTCTTACGAAGTTTCCCATGTTTCATGGTGATCCGGCACCATAGACTGACGCACTGTGGTTGGTTTTCTTTGATATTTTGAGGAGGACTGAGTAGACCACAAAGAGGTTACGCTGGCCAGAGGAAGCAAGCTTTATAGGGTGAAGAGGTGGCTGGGAGCGGCTGGGGGAGAGGGGGAGGTGTGTGTAGAAGCGCGCTCATAGGGGTTGTACATCAAACACACTATCTGCCTGAGTCAGTATGACGCAGATCTCCTCATTCTGAACACCTTGTCCTGCTAGGCCTCAATGCTGTCAATCCAATCGTTCATTAAATATTCACAAATCAGTTAAAAAACTTAACTTTGCCTCATCTAGTACTATCGTTTTTCACTTCTAACTGCGATTCCAAGAACTTACTGAAAAATCTCCCTCTAGGACTCTACAATTGATCACCTATAACAAAAAAAAAAACCGAACTGTAGGATTGTTGTCGCGTGTGGTTAGTGTTATAACAAGTTAATTTAGCAATGAAAGGGGCGCGGGTGGGCCGCAAAATTCGCTTGGGAAAGGCCGCGTATAGGGAGAAACGCGGTAAGAGAAAACCTTCTAAAACTTTACAAAATCTTGACGAAAAAGCATGTGTCAGATTACTCTGAACAAGCATGCAAAGTTTTCATGGAGATCTGCGACCATAGGTGGCGCTGTTTTTTATAACAGTAGAAAAAAGTCCTGCAAATACACAAGATTTATATGGTAAATGGCCTCAAATTGGTTGAAAATGCTTCTATATATTCACACAAACACTAGATCTTCATATCATATGATAGAGCACCTCATTCTGAAAAACTTTTGGACTGGGAATGTTGTTATTAAAACTGTTAATTAAATATTCGTAAGATTATTTAAAAAAGCTACTTTTTTAGAAACTAGTCCAATGGTTTAAGCTGAAAATCAATAAAACCACTGAAAGTACAATTCTCTAGACTCTGTAGGTCAATTATTATCAAAATACAGCTGAGTACTATATTTGGACAATTATAAATGGGTCATTTTATATTATGTCCTTACATAGTGTTCCTAGTACCTATGGCTAATACAAAAACCGACAGCCTAATAATTATCAAACTGTGTAAAATAATGTATATTTTCATTCTAGAGAAGCATGCAAAATTTTAAGAGGGATTGGGCAAAAAATAACACTCGAGTCAAAGTTTGTCAGCCATACATCCAGGCTGGCCGAGACCACCCCAAAGGTCTTAAAGTGCTTGAACCCCGATAATTGCTCAGACCAAACCGTAAAGGCCTAGAGACTTGAAATTTGGCCAGATTGTAGAGCTCAATTGGGGGAGAACCTATCAAAGTCTCGACCCAATCGCTTCCTAAGGCTTGGGCGCTACAGCGCGCAAAATACAATAATTTCAGACATTTTTGGCCCCTTTCAGTCGTCGTAAACCGTTTGACGTAGACTCAAAAACTTTACATCGGTTGTAATCCTTGGGTCAGTCCGAACAAAAGGGGAGTCCGAAATTCTTGCTCTACGACGCTACGGTTTTTCCGCGAAAATTGTGTTATATCCGAAACCTACTTTTTATGAACTAGTCCTAGGATTTCTTTTTCAACCCATCGGGAACTCAAACCACTGCAGAAATATTCTCTGGACTCTCTAGATCAATACTTATCCAAAACATTTTGAAATTCTTG
>NW_024879163.1:29592-29730 GCF_018340385.1 Cyprinus carpio | reverse complement strand
ACAGGATTTGTGAGGGTCATCATAAGACCTTTGTGATGTTAAATTGCGAAGGTTTTGAGTTTTCGTCAAAGGCTGTGTCCCTGGCGGCCTGACAAATTTTGATGTTTCGCTGTGAAACAGGAAGTTGCTGTAACTCAG
>NW_024879163.1:29388-29470 GCF_018340385.1 Cyprinus carpio | reverse complement strand
TGGGAACATGCTTCAACAAGTGTTAAATAGGCTGGGAACATGCTAGAAACATACTAAAACATGCTAGCAACACTTAGCTAAG
>NW_024879163.1:0-29297 GCF_018340385.1 Cyprinus carpio | reverse complement strand
TACATCAATATGCCCGTATTCGGTTATAGTCATGGCGCCACCTATTGGCAACAGGAAGTGTCTTGTTTAACACTGTTATGGACTCCTTGCAAAATAATAAAAAGCATCAACATGTGTTAAATATGCTGGCAAAATTCTAGAAGCATGCTAAAACATGCTAGCAACACTTAGCTCAGTGTTAAAGCATGTTATTAATGCAGTGAAATAGGACATTACTGTAACTCAAGCATACAATGTCCAATCTGCCTCAAACTTCACAAGTTTGATGAGAGTCCTGGCCTGAAGACATCTACATGTTCATATTTGGTTATAGCTATAGCGCCACCTATTGGCAACAGGAAGTGACATGTTTTTCACTGATATGCACTATTAGCAAACAAAAAAATATGCCATTGTGTGCTAACATGCTAGAAATATCCCCAAACATGCTAACAACATTAACTAAGTTGCCAAAGCATGCTATTAATACTATGAAACAGGAAGTTGTTTTAACTCAGTCAAGCAATGTCCGATCTGCCCCAAAGGTTTGAGAAGTGTTATGCCCTGAACAAACACCCATTCCCAAATTCAGTTATAGACATAGCGCCACCTGCTTGTAACAGGAAGTGACATGTTTAACCCAACACCGTAATGGACCTCAGGAACATATTTAAAAGTGTCAACAATTGTTAACAGCTGGCATCAGCGCCAGAAACATACTTATGCATGCCTGTAGCACCGCTACACCAAAGCACGCTACCACGCCCAGAAAACAGGAACCGCTAGAACTCAGGCAAGCAATGTCCGATCTGCCCCAAACTGCTACCATCGTTTGACAAGAGTCATGTCCCTGAACAGATCCAACCCGCCTAAGTTGAAGTTTATAGTCATAGCCACCTGCTGGCCAGCAGGGAGTAGCATGGATTGCTTACTGTTATGGACTCCCTAGGGAACATAGTAAAAAGAGGTAATCAGCAAGTGCTAAAATAGCCTGCCAACATATAGCTAGAAACATACTAACACATACCAGCAACACTTAGCTAAGTCTTTAAGAAGCATACTATTAATGCAGTGAAACAGGAAGTTGCTGTAACTCCGGCAAGCAATGTCCGATCTCCCCCAAACTTCAAACGTTTGACAAGAGTCCTGTCCTGAACACATCAACATGCCAAAATTCAGTCATAGTTATAGCGCCACCTGCTGGTAACAGGAAGTGGCATGGTTAACACTTTTATGGACTCCTAGGAACATATTAAAAAGTGTCAACAAGTGGCTAAAATAGCCCTGCCAACAATGCTAGAAACATACTAAACGCATGCCTAGGGCAACACTTAGCGTAAGGTTTTAAAGCATGCTATTAATGCAGTGAAACAGGAATCTTGTTTGTAAGCTCGTTGCATAGGCAATGCTCGCAATCTAGCCTCTGAAAAAGAATTTGCGAGCAGCGTTTTATTAAGAGTCCACTGGGCTGAACAAATCTACCGGCACAATATTCAATTATAATTATAGCACCACCTGCTGGCAACAGGAAATGACTTATTTTAAACTAACTTAAACATGAAATGTCTGATCTGCCTTAACTTCATATGTTTGATAAGATTCCTAGTCTCAACAGATTTTAAGGCTAATATTTTCAGTTTATAATCATACCGCCAGAACCTGCTGGCGACAGGAAACTACTACTTGTTTTAAAACTAACTTAAACATGCAATATCCGGATCTGCCTCTAAGTTCTTGTTGTTGATATGGGTCCTGGCCTGAACTCATCTTTAGGCCAATATTTGTTTATAGTCTTAGCGCCACCGGCTGGCAACAGGAAATTACTTTTACGTTTGGTAAGTGTCCTGGCCTGAAGACATTTACATGCCGATATTCATTTATAATCATAGCGCCACCAGTTGGCAGCAGGAAATGTGGCACAAATATTTACCCTTTTTTTATAAGCATATGGCCGCAACGTTCGCTGTTCTCCCTATGGCCAACCGTTGTGGTGAGCCCGGGTGCGATGGGCCCTTTCATCGCTGGCTTGCAGCTTTATTCTTCTTCTTCTTATTATTATTTTTTTTTTAAAGCCTTCTTGGGGATTTTTAGGGGCCTTAACATACTCAAAAACTCTGAAAATTGGCACAACAGGTACTTGGAATCTGCGGCAATCAGGACGCCTCAGAGGCTGGGGACCCGGCGTGGCGTCATATGCACAGGGGCTCTACGGCGCGCCCCCTGGAACAGCAGTCAGAAATCTTGAAGGCCATAGTTCACACCAGACTTGCATGTATTTATCATGAAATTCTGTACACTTATAGGGATCTCATTGGGGGTGCCGAACATCTGTCGAGCACTCTATGTCATAGGCTCCGCCCATCAGGAAGTCAGCTATTCAGGCTGTTTAAAAAAAGCATGCTCTGGAATTTTGAAATACTCCTCTGAGTTTTCCCACCTGTTCTCCATGAAACTCTGTGAACATGATCTCAGACATTGGGGATAGCAAAATTGCCAGGGGATTTTTGATATCTCGCATGGTTTGCCGCGTGGCGAGGCGGTTGAAATTAAGGCAAAAAATGAGAAACAAAAAACACCAACAAAAACCACATGACATAGATCAAACTTCATCGGATTGTTTGATGAAGCCGATCGCATATATGTAACTATTAGGAGTCAAAGTTATAGCGCCAACTGGCAGTAGGAACCGTAGGTTAAGTGTTGTCATTTTTCAAATGCTTTGATTTCGCATCTATTTTCACTCTCGATTTGCTTCAAACTTCATCAGAATAATGACAAAACACGGCTGGAATGTAAATCTGTTGTGGGATACTTGATATCTAATATAGTGTTCCATAGCAACGTGTCAACTTTGAATATTCTTTTCTGGTGATTTTGAGGCAGATAATATGGCTCAGATTATATATGAAACTCAAAACACATATCAGTGATTAATTATAGCTAGACAAGGGCAAAAGCACATGAAGGGTGTGGTGGAGGCACTCTATAGCGCTACCTTTGGTCAAAAAGTGGGGGGGGTTAGTTTTTAGGTCTATAGACACCAAACTTGGTACATATATTTGTTCTGGCGAAATCAGACGGACCAGAAGACTTTCTAATTTATCAGTCATCAGCTGGGGCGCTACAGGAAGTCGCTATTTTGAATTTTAAATGTGGATTTTTTGAAAAATATGGCTGTGAATTAATGCATACTCTTGCAGAGGAGAATTACCGATACCCACCAAACTTTTCTACATGATGCCAAAGCATTTTAGGAACGTTAATTTGGGAAATGGATTGTGGATAGCTTTGAAACTTTTGGCCGTGGTGATTTTTTGGAATTAACAGCTAAAAGGGAAACAATTAATTGTCTTGTATTTTTTCAATTGCAGCTTACAAACACTCAAAAAAACCATTTTTCATTCAGAGAACATATTCATTCTGGATGAAATATGCATAGTTTTTCACGGTATGTAAACACCAAACCTATGGATACAGAATATTAAAAAATTGTCAGACATCTGATCTTCACATCGGAGGTCCACTCTCTCTGTGTGAGGGAATGTAAGTGGGGGGGGGGGTTGAGGGCCTGTGCTGAACAGAGAAAGAGAGAGAGAAGAGGCAGAGAGAGAGAGACGGACAGAGAGAGACAGAGAGAGTTAAACATTCTCGTAATCACCAGGAACAAACAAATTAGAATCAAATATGTGTGTGTTGTTGTTTTTTTAATTTTTATTTTTCATCATTACCACAGCTTAAGAAATCTCTAAGGCCTTATCCGTGGTTCTGTCAGTTTTATTAGGGACAAAAAAAACCGAGTACAATTTGTGGGCTCAGACAACATGATTTTATATTATTAGTTAAAAATTATGTTAATTGCACACATAACATGATTAAAAAAACATGGTACTTTACAAATGCTTATCGGATCAATAAAATCATTAAAAATGCTTTTTTTTCCCGCCGAATGCATAATCATTTAGTTTTCCTTTGATGATTCTGGGTGATATTTTTTTCCGCACATTTATTTTAACCAATTCCAAATCACATAAATCTAATAATCCTATACATTTGTTATTTAATCAATTTATTAGTTTGATATATAATTGTCCTTGAAGGCCTGGAAGTGAAAAACTCCTTATATTCAGGAGTGCTGAATTATTAGGCATAGTTTTCCCTTGCCATCATTGGTCATAGGGCTCATTGACGGTGCCTCGGTTTGAAATGATTGTTATACTTATACAGTCACACAGTACCCGGTCTTCAGTGCGTATACAGTATGTGTACTGTGTGCAGAAGCAGCAGCGGAGCGCGTTATTGTTAATCCAACGAACATTAAATAATGCGCATCGTGAATCTATCCGCATCGCCGCGATTTCATTTGCTTTGTCACAAAACCAGACCGCGTTGCTCAATACACGCTCCTCTCGCCGCGGAGAGAGCGCGCACTTAAAACGTGTTTCCTCTCGCTCTAAAACTGTCTCCTGTCCCACTCACACTCCTCTCTCCTCAGGCGCAGCTATTCATGCTTTTCGCACATTTCTATCTTCTAACCTTTTTGTCAATCTTCCCGTGTGCAGTGTGCACGCTCTATCCATTAACTGGCTCGGAAAAATATCCGCTTACAGACAGAGTGTGTGAATTAAGAAATCTTAATCGTAAACATCGATGGTAGAGTGTCCTGTTACAGTTTCCTCTCGCGTCCATTTGGCGCGCTTCATTCATGACTGGTCAGATACCAAACATGACAGTGTGACTAATAAGGCATCATGTCCAACCAATTTTATGGCCACCACATAGATGGCACTCTATATGCAAAAATACATGTTTAGATAATCTAAAAGTTTGTGAGAAACTGTATAGAGCGTTTTAAATTATTCATAAAATTTCAAAAAAAGATAATATTTATTTTCTGAAATGCTATGAGTTTACTGATAATCTAGTGTTTAATATATCATTTCACAACCGTTTTTAGTGATCGTGTAAAAGGATTGAAAAAAATTGACTTATAAGACATGACAAGTTTCGGCACACCATTAAGCTCTTTTTGGTTTACATTAGTTATTGCTTAACTAATCGGAATAACGTGAACATTTTTTTTCAGATTCATCTATTAATTTTTTTTTAAAATTAATGTTTAATAGTCACTATCATTAAAAAGATGTAATGTTCAACTTTATTTCACATCTACATAAAACTATCTTTAAGAATAAACACTCGTAAAAAAATGATCCATTGGATAAATAGCAGTATTGAAAATATTAGTTCAAACGTAAGCATTTTAAAAACAATTTATGGGTTATGATTAATATATATCTATATATAAGCCCATACGGTAGATATAGTACACGTATCTGGTGTGGGTGTGTTGTGTGTTGTGTGTTTTAAATAACTATAAGTTAAAATAATATAAACGTCTTTAACAAAGAGTACCGCTAATGTATTGAACAACCTATTTTTACTGCAGTTGTGTTAGTAAATCTCTTAGGATTAATAATTTTCAGTCAGTGGTACGTACACATGATGTACATACTATACATTTTAATTTATAATAATTGTAGCTGCAATGCCAATTTTGAACATAATTTGATTATGACTAAGATTTCTACATGCTATACATAACATGATGTACATGAATTTACTTATAAATGGAAAAACTAATCTTCTAATATATAGTTTTTAGAATAAAATTATATATTGATGGGTTTTTTTTGTGGATGTAGTACTAGAGAGACGTAGAGAGACATAGAAGTAAAAGACTCACATTGATAATGCATGACTGGTACAATTCATTGTACACATGTAATTTATCTTTAATTAATGGTTATAACCCTCTGGAGTCTAAGGTATTTTGGGGCCTGGGAGAAGTTTTTGGTCATGCCCGGATTCATTATGGTGCTTTTTTTTCAGTTTGCGTAGCACAATGGTGCTAAACAATGGCTTAAGTCACATCCTCCTTCTATACAAAGCACAAACTAGGCTATAATAATATGTGAGCAGCATGTATGTACTGATTGTGTTTATATGATTGAAAAAAAAGTTATGCGTGGAAAGAAGTGAAACACTAAAGATGTTTAAAAGACTTTAAATAAGGGGCAAAAACACATTACATAACATTGGATGTTCCCCGGTCATGCATTGAGAACTGGAGTGCTATTTGTTAAGCCTATAATTTTTTTTTTTCTAAATGATTGGAAAATAGATCTTGTTAGACATCACTTCAGGTTCACAACGGATTGATTCTAAATTTTCGTAAGACACTTTTTTCGTTGGTAAAAGAAGCATAATGCCGAGTCAGGCTTCAACTATCATGAATTCACACTGGAAGCACATGTCCTTCATAATGAGCTGCATAATGAGCCATTCTTGTTCAGCTGTGTCACTGAGAGGCTAAATGGCGCTTACAAGCAAGAATGGGTGAGGACAAAATAAATGCTGGTAAAATTTCGCCTCAGTGTGCCGGCAATTTTTAGAACGAAAGATTTACTCTATCCCGCAACTGTTGTTAATTTAATATTCAACAACTCTCTGTGCTCATGCGTTAGATATCAGTTTTTATTAGGAAAAATCAATTTTTGACCTTTCAAACTGACCTTTTTTGCCGGTCATGCAGTAGAGTTCTTGTTGTGAACTGCTTGACAAGTAACATGGGCTTCGCGGGGACATCAGAACGGAACTACAAACCCCCGGAGTCCAGAGTTTATTGTTATGGAGTTATCATGATTATATTCTTGACTTATGATTATTATTTATTATTATTATTATTATTTTTATTTTAATGTTTGAAAAGAGCTGATAATTTTTTTTTAGGTTTTTTTATGGGGGATAAATTGAAAGAACGCAATGTTGTTTCCATTTGTTACAGTTAACATTTATTGGTTTACATTTTATTATTTACATCAAGCTTTTGGAATGGTATAGTAGTGTATATTGTTATTGAAACTGCATAAGAGTTTCACCTTGAATTATACATTTATCCCAGGAATTATGTTTGAAAAGTCTTTGGACAAAAGTCCTAACTAGTAAATGTTTACACGTTATGTGAACACTATTACAATAATAAATAACAAAGAGACTTACTCATTTTTATGAACTCTGCGAATAAAGTGCTTCATGCCATTAACTAATATGAATAACTATGACATTTATTTTTTTCAGATCATCTATTCATCTTTTTTTAAGTTAGTTATCCTATCATTAACACTATTAATGTCACTGTTTTTCCACAGTACATAACGATCTTAAAATAAACTGTAAATAAAAATGGTAGTAGTCAATAATGTATGAAAATATTTTTTAACTAGCTTTAATTAACATTACTATAATATATAGATATATATATATATATATATATATATATATATGTGTGTTGGTTGTGTTGTGTGTGGGTGTAGTTAAATAATCTAGTTTAAATAATTATAGCTTTAACTTAGTACAAGCTAAGTAATGAACAACACTATTTTTAACTGCATTGGTGTTGAAAAAATTAAGTATGTTCATCATGGTACATTACTGGGAGCTTAACTAGACAGTTAATTAATAATGTATATCCCTTTTGAACATAGATTAACTAAGATTCATAAATGCATTCAATGTGGTAACATTTTACTTATATAATGTTAAAAAGAAATCCTTATTAATATATATGTTTAGAATAAAATATATTATTTGTTTTTTTGTGTGTGTGTGGAGGCGGGAAAATACAGAAACAGAGACTCACATTGATAAATGACATACAATGATTGTCAATGTAATTTACTTGTAATTAATGTTAATAACTGAAACCTGATTGGAAAGTGTACTCAGTTTTTATATATTATGTGTGTGTGTCTCTTGATGTTTATGGATTACCTTTCATTGCTGTATCCCTTACTCCAAACTGCCTAAAATCAAGGTGTGCCCAATCCTGTTCCTGGCGATCGACTTGTCCTGGCAAAAGTTCTGCTCCACTCTAATGTCATTTACACCTACCTTTAATTTTTCAAGCGATCCTGAAGACCTTAATTAGTTTCCTTCAGGTGTGTTTTGATTAGGGGTTGGAGCTAAACTTTGCAGGACAGTTGATCGCCATTAACATGGTATGGAGCACCCCTGTGCAGAGGTTTACTGTGTATGTATCCGCTGGGCACAATTTTCCTAATGCCACCATGGTGGCGTCTGCACTGACGGCTCCGGCCCCCCATCGCTGCTTGCAGCTATATTTAGGGCCCGAGCACCGATGGTGTGAGGACCCTCTTGTATCTGCTTCTTTTATTAGGGCCCGAGCACTGCAGTGCGAGGATCCTATTGGAATTGCTCCGTTTATTAGGGCCCTAGCACTGCAGTGTGAGGACCCTAATGGAATTGCTCCGTTTATTATTCTTCTTCTCCGCAATGAGTCGCATTTTTGAGGGCCTAAACATGCTCCAGAACTCACGAAACTTTGCACACGCATCAGAACTGGCGAAAAAAACTTTACATACTGATAATCAGGTGTTCAGAAGTGGTGTGCCCCAAAACATAAAAAAAACAAAACCCCCCCAAAAACACAGTTGACGCTGATAGCGCCACCTATTCAATTTCAACTGGAGTGCCGCCCTCCGGTTACGTCTTCATTGACATGCCCAATGAAATTGGCGTCACTTACATGTAGCACACCCATTATCTACAAAAAGGTTCTTCTTGGCGATACAAATCCAAAACCCAACAGATCCGTCATAAGTTATTTTGAACTTCCTGCTATGATTTTGCTGCCAGTTTTTAGCCATTTACCAGTTTTCGGTCTCGTACTTTGACGAAAAATACCCCTCCTACAGCCTTTCATCGACATGCGTTTTCAAATTGGTGAGGGGTCAGTGTCATAAGACCTTTGTGATGTTAAATTGCGAATGCGTTTTGAGTTTTCGTCACAGGGCGTGTGTCCCTGACGAGCATGAACATAGGGTTGATGGTTCGAAAGTTTAAACAGGAAGTTGCCTTGAACTCAGGCATAGCAATGTCCCATCTGCCCCCAACTTCACATGTGGCCATCAGGTCGTGTTCTGTCCATGAACAAGCACTCATGACCAAATATCAGTTATTAGTCATAGCGCAACTATGCTGGCCAACAGGAAGGTGCCATGGTTTAAACTGTTATGGACTAGGAACAATTAAAAAGTGTTCAAACAGGAACATATTAAACAGTGTCAACAATGCTTAACTAGGCTGGAACATGCTAAGAAACATTCACCTAAAAGCATGCCTAGCAACACTTAGCCCATAATGCTAAAGAATGACTAGTAATGCCCAAGGTGAAAAGGCGAGTTGCACCCCCCTGTAACTCAGGCCAGCAATGTCCGATGTGCCCCGAACTTCAATACGTTTGAAAGCAGTCCTGTCCACTGAACACATCACAACTGGCACGTATTCGGTTCTGAGTCATGACACACACACTTATGTTGGACCAACAGGAAGTGTCTTGTTAAACACGGGTTCAGGAATCCTTGCAAAATAATAAAAAGCTATCAAAACATGCTGTTAAATAGAGCTAGGCCAAAATTCTAGAGAGACCATGCCCATAAAACATGCTAGAAACACTTAGCTCAGTGTTTAAAGAATGCTATTAACCTCTCGGATATAGGTCGATACTGTAACGCAAGATATATTGTCCATCTGCGTCAAACTTCAACATGTTTGGTTATTTATCCTGGCCTGAATAATCTACATGTTCATATTGGTATAGCTATAGCGCCAACTACTGCCAAGATTAAACTTTCAGTTTTGATGTACAGATAAGTGCAATACATCAATCGAATCTGCTAAAGGTGTCTACTTTTTTTTGTATACAGACATCATAACACAAAACTTTGTGCACTTATAAAATAAAGATAAAACAAGACGAGTGCACTGTCTGCAGCCAAAAAACCTTTGTATCTGCCGCCTGATCTTCAGATGTGACAAATGCCGTCATTAAAAATGAACTGTAAGCTCATGTCCGATACTCAACCACAGAGACATGACACGAGATATCTATAGAAAGCCTGACAATGTTACTTGTAAACTAAAACAAGTGACCTGCCCGCCCCCAAATTTCTGTGATAAAGTAATCCATATGAAAACAACGCGATGTCCGTCTTTTTCACGCTCTCCCTTCATTATCTTCTAATGCCCGACCACGGCCCACGACGCACGATGAAGCGGCCGCCCTTTGTGAGATCAAATGTTAACACTGAAGCGCGCGGCTTTGAATACGAACCCCATACTATACCAGATAGACACAACGCACTTGAGCGAGACTGTTCTAAAGTTTTGACCATTACTGACTTACTGATATGCTTCGCGATGAAAGAGGAATTGCTGTAATTTCAGGCAAGCAGATGTGAATCTGCCCGAAAACTTCGAACGTGTGATTAGCGTGTTCATGTCCAGAAAAAGACAAATGAACTGTCCCTTATTCAGTTCTAGTCATAGCGCCACCTACTGGCAACAGGAGTGTCATGGTTAACAACTGCGTTATGGGACTCATAGTTACATAGTTTAAAAAGTGTCAACTAGTGTCAAATACGCTGGCAAACTATTTCTAGGAGCATGCTAAAACATGCTAGCAACATAGCTCAGTGCTAAATCATGCTATAATGCAGTGAAAAAGGAAGTTGCTGTAACTAGGTATACAATGTCTGATCTGCCCCAAACTTCAAAAGTTTGATTAAGAGTCCTGTCCTTGAACATTATATCAGCATCGCCGGTATTCGGTTATAGTCATGATGCCAACTCCATTGACAACAGGGATTGTGTCTTGTTAATACTTACACTGTTAGCAAAACTCCCTATGCAAAAATATAATAAAAGCATCAACATGTTAAATAGGCTGATAATAATAATTCTATGCGAATAAGACGTGTTTGTAATGCCTAAACATGCCCAAATCGCCCCAAAACACGTTTTCTGTAGAGTCCTCACATGTTAAAGGCATTCTAATTAATGCCTGCTGGAAATAGAAACATTACTTACTGTGACTCAAGCATACAATGTCGAGTCTGCCCCAAACTTCACATTGTTTGATTAGAAGTCCTGGCCTGACAGGCATCTACATGTTCATATTTGGTATATAGCTTATGTGCCACCTATGGCAACAGGAAGTGAAATGTTTTTTACTGATATGCACTACTAGCAAACAAAAAATATGCCATTGTGTGCTAAACATGCTTTAGAAATATAACCCAAACGCTGTCAACAACATTAACTAAGTGCTAAAGCATGCTATTAAAACTATGAAACAGAAAAAGTTGTTGTAACTGCTCGCAAGCAATGGCCCATCTGCCCAAAACTCAACATGTGATGATAGGTGTTATGTCCCAAAACAAACAGGTCATTCCCAAATTCAGTTATAGTCATCGCGCCACGTTCTGTAAGGAAGTGACATGGTTAACACTTTGTTATGGACCCTAGGAACATATTAAAAAAGTGTCAAAAGTGTTAAATAGGCTGGCAAAGACTATGCACATACTAAACACTCTAGCCGGGGCCAAGCTAAGTGCTGTAAGCATGCTATTAATGCGCTTTGAAAAAGTAAGTTGCTGTAACTCAGGCAAGCAATGTCGATTATGCCCCAAAATTCAAACGTTTGACAATAGTCCATGTCTCTGAAAACACATCAACATGCCCGTATTTGGGTTATAGTCATAGCGCCACCTATGTTTGGCAACAGGAAGTGTCTTGTTGTTTAACACTGTTATGGACTCCTTGCAAAATAATAACCAAAAGCATCATCAACACGTGATAAATAGGTGGCAAATTCTAGAAGCATGCTTAAAAATGCTAGCAACACGAGGCTCAGTGTTTTACAAACGCCTGTATTAATGCCCAGTGTGAAAATAGAACATACTTGTAAAATCACGCATCACTGTCCCACATATGCCCTCAACTTTCAACAAGTTTGGATTTAGAGTCCTGGCCTGAAGAACTCTAAAGGATTCATGCCATCTACATACACATAAATAATACCAAATAAACAAAACAGAACCACATACATGTTCAAACTATAGCGATAGTTATAGTAACGCCACCTACTGCAACAGGAAGTGACATGTTTTTCACTGATATGCACGAGTAGAAAACCAAAAAAAAAAATATGCCAGTGTGTGCTAAAACATGCTAGAAATATCCAAAACATGCTCCTCGTCACTATATCCTCCCAAACAAAACCTCATACCATGAAAAGCTGTCACCACTAACCGTACACAGGCGCTATTTAATTCACTCATCCATTACGAGGAAGTTGTTGTAAACTATACAACAATTCCCAATCTGCCCAATGTCACACCCCATTTTAGAAGCTAGTCACCAGGCCTGAAAACATTCCTACATGCCCATATTCGGATGAGCTAGTCATAGCGCCAGCCCACTCGGCAACAGGAAAGTGTCTATGTTAACCACTGTTATGGGACTCCTAGGAACCTAGTAAAATATTATGTCAACAAGTGTGTTAAAGGGCTGGCCAAACAGGCTATAAACTATCTCCTCCTATACTCTTGTCCTGCTAGTACGCACTTAAGCTACAGTGGCTTAAAGACATTGTACTGATACTGCCGTTTAATATTTAAAAAGGAAATCTGTAGATAGCGAAGAGGAAAAATTGACTGTTCCTTGATCAAAAGCAGCTCATGATACCTTGCAACGTTTGGACCAAAGTTTCACAGAGTGGTTGAGAACACAATCAACATGCCCCTTAGTTTGGGGTTTTTAGGTCATAGCTTCACTCGTCCTGGCGATAGGACGTTACGCTTGTTTCTCTATATCTATGGCCTCCTGGCAGCAACATATTAAAAAGTGAGTGTCCAGGGAAGTGCTAAAATTACACTGGCAAAATTTTTAAAAACATGACTAAAACATGCTAGTAGCACTTAAGCTAAGTGCTAAAGCCATGCTATTAATGCAGTGAAAAAATGAAATTGCTGTAACTCAGGTAGCAATATCTGGGATATGCCCCAAACTTCAAACGTTTCACAAGAGTCCTGTCCTCGAACTCATCAACATGCCATATTTGTTTTATTATCAGTCATAGCGCCACCTGATGGCAACAGGAAGTGGCATGTTTAACACTGTTATGGTACTCCTTGCAAAATAATAAAAAGCATCAACATGTGTTAAAAAGGTCTGGCTGAAAAAATCTCGAAGCATGCTTAAACATACTCAGCATTACTAATCAGTGTTTAAAGCATGCTATTAAGGCAATGATGGTAGAACATTTACTGTAACTCGTGCATACAATGTCCAATCTGCCTGTCCTGGCCTGAAGAAGATATCTACATGCTTAATTTACAGTGATATCGTTGACTTTTTCGCTAATTGCAAATTATTCAGTTGCTTTTGACGCGTTCTTTTTTATTTTAAAGCGTGCTTAAGGGAAACAGGTCATTTGCTCAAAGGGAATCATTTAAGATTTTAAAAGGGAATTTGAACAGAATCACTGTTTCCGGCTGATCACTGAAACGGCTCGAGCGATTCACTGAACGAGCCGTTTTACATATCAAATCTGTGCTGGATATTAATATCCAAAGTATGTGAACACACTATTAATTAGCAAAGTAGTACAAGATTGGCAGTTTTAAGACATTAACTTGTAAAGCACACAAAGGAACACAAGATACTTCTCTTTTCAATATGAATAAGGCTTTATTAGATAAATATTAAGACATATAAACTAATCTAACACATAAGCACACGCATCACACCACACATTCACACAAGTTGCAGGAAGATAGAAAGTCTTAGGGAAGAAGGAGTTTAAGAGAATGAAACTGTGAAATCCCAAGTTTACAGCAATACGTGAAATTGCATCAGACATGAACAACCATCAATCACTTAAATTAACCCCTCGCATGAGTTCATCATTGAGGTTAAAATATATATTAGATAACACCAGTACAGATGAGAGTCTGGAGGTACGTTACTTGTGTTGCCTGTTTAGCCAGCGGGGTTCCTTTGTTGTCGCTGACAAAGGGGGTTTCCCGAAGTTGCTGAATTGGGCTGGAAGTTCAGTGAGTCGTTTAAGTGGCGTTTTGGGTGCAAAAGCCTGTAGTTGAGCGTTGGCTGAAGATGCTGAGGTTGTGGGCTGGCTGAAAGTTTCAGGACGGGGCACGAAGGTCGGACTCAGAGACACGGCGTTACAATGCAACTCAGAACACGAAACTCTCAAACGGAACAGAAAAGAAACTAAAGTAAAAAAGAATAGAAGTAAAAGTTGAGCGAGACTAGGTGGTGTGTTTCTTCTCATCGTGGCTAAGTAGCAGCAGGCGTGCAGGCCTAATAAAAAGCATTCAACATGTGTCATATTCGCTGGCTTGCAAATCTTCTAGAACACAATGCTAAAAACATGCTAGCCGCTAAGCTACGTTAGCTTAACGTGCTAAGCTACTGCGATTAATTTACTCATGAAACGGAATCTTTGGTTTGTTAACGTCAGTCGCCGCAAAGCAATGTCCGATCTGCCCCAATACTCACAGCGTGCGTACGGGTCTTCGGTTTCGCTCCAGATGTAAGTGTTGTAGAGTGTTTGCCCCTTGACACAAACGCGGCCTGCTCTCTCATAATTTTTCCGCCCAATTCATTAATAGACATAATGCGCTGCGCTGACCTACTGCTTGTACAGATAGGGGACATGGTCTAACATTCTACTTAAAAAAAACGACTGTAATGGACTCCTTTACGCTAGGAACATATTAAAAGAAGTGGGCCACTAAAGTGGTTGCGTTACAAAATGGCTGTCAAACCCCATGCTAGAAACTATGACTAACAATACTTAATGTCCTTCAGTTAGCACTTAACTAAAGTGCTCTATAAGTGATTCTACTTCTAATGCAGTGTTCTTATGTGTCCCTCAGTAATCCATCTGGAGTTAAGCAATTGACTGATAACCATTTAGAAAAGATCGTTTTTTTTGAGCTAATTTGATGCATATCTGCTTGGCCCACAAAACTCTCAAACCATTTTGGGGAAGGAGTTCCTGTTCCGTGAACACCAGAGGAAAAACAAGACACATGTTAATGTGGGGGAATGGCAAAGTGTCGGTGCTTATTCGGGTTATATAGTCACTTTGCATTGGGCCGCACCATACCTGGTCAAAAAGCGGGGAAGTGTCATGTTTACAACATTGTTATGGAGACCGCTGGCCCACAACTACTAAAAGTGCTTGTCGGCAACGTGCTGAAATACTACCTGGCAGACTAACTATTTTTAAACACATCTAAAACATGCTAGTAGCATTTAGCTATGTGCTAAAGCAGCTACTAATGCAGTGAAAAGGAGTTGCTCGTAAACCTACAGTATGCCTAGCATATTCCGAGGAATCTGGCACCACATACTTCATTAATACGTCGATCGCATCTCAGATTGTCCTGGTCCAGCCTCATACGCAACTTGGCCTGTATTTTGATTATAGTCAGTAGCGCCTCTGACCGTGATGGCAACGGAAGTGGCATGGTTCCCACTATCTTTGGGACCTCCTTTGACAAATAAAAAAGCATCAACATGGTGTTAAAACTTTTATGTAAAAAAATAGCAACACGAGGCATTTGCCTTGTGTTCCTAATACATGCTACTAGCATTCTTCAAAAACATGCTAGCCTCAGTGGTTATGTGATATAGGATGCTATTAACGCTATTACGCTGTGAAGTAGAACATTTACTGTAACTCGTGCATAACATGTCCAATCTTCTGCCTCACGCTCTCCACATGTTTGATTAGAGGCCTGTGGCCTGAAAAGCATCTACATGCTCATTATTTTTGGTTATATTTTATTAGTGCCCATCTGCATGACAACCAGGAAAATGACATGTTATAATACTTTTATGCACTATCTAGCAATCACCTGGTAAAATATGCCAATCTGCCATACCCCAAATTTCACACCTAGGTTTATAATAGTCCTGGCCTGAACACTCACAATTGCTAAACGGACGTAATATTAAATTATAATAATGCGCCACCGTGGCTGGGCAACAGGAATGACTTATTTTAAAAAACAACTAATTAAAACCTGCAATGTCTAGTCTGCCCCAAACTTCAACATGTTTGATAAGATCTTCCTGGTCGGAACCCACTAGATTTGTTACGGTCCAATATTTACGTTATATGTCATACCGGGTGCGGACCTGCTGGGGACAGGAAATTACTATGTATTTAAACTAACTTATAACAGGCAATATCCGATCCTGCCGTAACTTTGCATGTTTGGTAAAAGTCCGGACTGAAAAACATTTAATGCAGTTATTCGATGTAATAATAGCACTGGAGGGTGCAGCTGGCCTGTGGCTCAATAGTTCCATTCTCAAAAGAATATGGTCCAACGTGCGCTGATGTCCTATGGCCACAGGGGTGGTGGGAGCACGGTGCCGACGGACCTTCATCGCTCCTTGCAGCTCCATAATCGGCTTCTCTTATCTGCCTCGTCTTCTTATTCTTCTTCTTCGTACTTACTTCTCCGCAATGAGTCGAATTTTTGAGGGCCGTAAACATGCTCCAAAACCTCAAGAAACTTTGCACCTGGGTGTTCATCCGAACTGCGCGAAAATTTACATCTGATAAATAGGTTTCAGAACGGGCGTGTGGCAAACAAAAATGGCTTCGATAGCGGCCACCTATTAAAGTTCAAAGACCTTATGAGCCACTCGATCTAAGTGTCATGTACCATTGCCATGAAAATTTGTACACTATATGTAGCATCCCGACGATTATCACTACCACATAAAAGTATGCTTGTGTACAAAATCCAAAAATCCCAACAAGGAGGTAAGGTTATTCTTGGAATTTCCTGTGAGATTTTTGGCTGCATTGTTCTTTTGGCCAGGTCCAAAGGCCCTCGGTGTACTTTGAGCGAACGGTCCCTCCTATCAGTTTTCTTAATGGAATTGTCTTCCAATTAGGTGTGAGGGTCAGTCATCAACAACCTTTGTGATGTTAAAAACTTGCGAAGGTTTTGTATTTTTGCCGTCCAAGGCGTCTGTGTCCCGGGCGGCCTGACAAAGTTTTGATGTGGTGTTCGCCCGTGAAACAGGGAATTGGCTGTAACTCAGGGCAAGCAATGTCCGATCTGCCGCCCAAACTTTCACATGGGGGTGTTAATAGTGGGTGTTCTGTTCGGAACAAAACACTCAGACCAAATTCAGTTATAGTCCATTAGCGCCTATACCTTTTTTGCAACAGGATAGGGACATGAGTGTTAAAGCAACTGTTTTTATGGACTCCTAGGAAACATATTAAAAAGTGTCCAACACGAGTTAAATAGCCGGAAACATGCCTAGAAACATTATACAATGCTGGAAACATTAGCAAAGTGCTAAAGCATGCTACTAATGCAGTGAATAAGGAAGTGCTGTAAACTCAGGCTAGCAATGTCCAATCAGTGCCCCAAAACTTCAACATAGTGCCTAAAGTTCATGGCCTGAAAAAACATTTCATGCTTGAATTCGGTTACCTCATGCCTTGTACCTACTGGTCAAACCGCATAGTGCCTGTTAACAACTGTTATGGATTCCTTGCGCACAACAAAACGCATCAAACACAGTGTCTCACGAAGCAGACAAAATTCCTGAACCCTTCCCCTACATCCCGTCAACACTTAAGCTCAGTGTTAAAGCTTCTATTAGTTGCAGATAAGCTCCAGCATTCCGGTTCTTGAGTCAACATTGTCCAGAGCAGACGAACTCAAACTTCACACACATTTGCTTAGAGTCCTGGACTGAAGACAACTACATGTTCATATCTGGTTATAGCTACAGCCCATAACCAGGCAAAGGAAGTGAAATGTTTTCACTGATACACTCTCGGAACAACAAAAAAAATATGAAGTTGTCTGCATAACACTGATAGCAAGCATTCCAAACATCTAACAACATCAACTAAGTGGCGAAAGCATGCTTATGAAACTAACTATGAAAAACAGGGGTACGTTGTTTGTCAACTCAAGGCCAAGCAATGTTCCATTCGTGCCCAAAACTTCATAACGTTTGATAGGGTGTTCTATGCCCTGTAAGCAAAAACACATTCTTGGCGCCCACATTCAGTTTATAGAACATAAGCGCCACATGCTTGTACCAGGAAGGAGCATGGTTAACACTGTAATGGAACTCCTTAGGAACATATTAAAAAAGGTTGTCAAAAACACCCCAGTGTTAACTAGGCTAGGCAACAAAAAGCTATGACACCCCACAGACGCCCCTAAAGCATGCTAGTAGGCACTTAGTAACTACAGTTGCTAAAGCATGCTGGTACTGAATTCCGCGTAAAACCAACAAAGCGGAAATCTCGCTTGTAACCTTCTAACGATCAACAGGCCAAGCAAATGATCATAAATCTGGCCAAGCCATCAATACAGTACCAACATTGGACGAAGGAGATACCTGTCCGGGAAACATCAAAGAGCTGATGCCTAGATTAGCGAGATTATAAGGTCATAAACAAAACACAACGCCATTACTGGAACGGAACCATCCACCGAAGTGTCATGGTTTAGTAGAAAACAGTGTTTATGGCATGGCGCCGCCTGGCAACAATATTAGTAACAAAGGGTGAGGACAGTACGCTAAATCACCCGGGCACCTTGGTTAAGAAGAAACATAACCTACAACATGCTATGTAGCTACTTAGCTAAGTGCTAAGCTCCCTACTACTAATGCAGTGAAAAAGGGAAGTTGCTGTAACTCAGGCGTCGGAGCAATATCAATTTCCGAGTTCTGCCCCAAACTTCACACGTTTTTCACAAAAGAAAGTCACTCTCCTTGAAAGGCGGACATCAGACATTCCGTCACTTTGACTTGTAGTCATAGCGCCACACCAGGATGGCAAATACAGGAACAGTGAATGTTTAAACTACCTAAAATATGTACTCCTTGCAAAATAATAATCAAGGCATCAACAATGTTAAGATTAAATAGGCTGGCAAAAAATACACTAGAAGCATGCTTAAACATGCTAGCAAACACTTTGAGCTCAGTGTGTACAAAGCAGTCGCTATTGAATGCCAGGTGAAATATCAACATTACTGTAACTCGTGCATTACAACTGACCAATCTGCCTCAAGCTTCACATGTTGAGCAAACGTTTGATAGAGTCCTGGCCTGAAGATACATCTACATGCTAATATTGGTTTATATTTATAAGTGCCTCTACATATTGAACAAACAGGTAGTGCTGACTATGTTTTAAATACTTTTTCATGCATATTAAGCAACACGTTAAAATATATGCCATTGTGTGCTAATCATGCTAGAAAATATTCTCAAACATGCTAGCAACACTTACTATGTGCTAAAGCATGCTATTAATACTATGAAAAAGGAAGTTGTTGTAACTCTTGCATACAATGCCCAATCTGCTCCCACAAATTTCACAGCCATTTTATAAGAGTCCTGGCCTGAACACATCTAAAGGCCAATATTCAATTATATTATAGCGCGCACCTGGTGGCGCACAGGAAATGACTTATTTTATACTAACTTAAAAACATGAAATGTGCAATGATCTGCCCTAAACTTCACGTTTGACTAATGATCTGGATCTCAACACAGATTGTTAAGGCCAATATTTCAGTTATATCATACCGCCACCTGCTGGCAACAGGAAATTACTTCCTTTTACACTAACTTAAACATGCAATGTCTGATCTGCCCGAAAACTTTACATGTTTGGTACGAGTCCTGGCCTGGAAGACATTTAATGCCGATATTCAGTTTATAATCACTAGGCACCAGACCAAGTTGGCAGCAGGAAATGTGGCACAAATATTTAACATTTTATAGGCATATGGCCCAACGTTCTCTGTTATCCTATGGCCACCGGTTGAGTGGTGAGCCGGGTTGCGAGGGCCTTTTCATCGCTGCTTGCAGCTTTAATTCTTCTTCTCTTCTTTTTACTTCTTCTTCTTATTCTTTCTTCTTCTCCAAAATGAATCACATTAAGATGGCCTAAACATGCTCGAAAAGTCTATGAAACTTGCACACGCATTCAGACATGGTGAAAATTTACGTCTGATATAGGTTTCAAGAAAGAGGGGTGGACAAAATGGCCTCAACAGCGCACCTATTCTTCTAAAAAAATCAACAGCCCCCGAGCTGTGTTTCACGTACAGCACGGAAAAATTGGCACAACATAGGTAAAGCATCGCAGTCCCTACAAAAAGACTCTTGGAGCAATATCCGCGAACCCAGCAGGAAGTCGGTTATTTTAGATTTTATGAGCAATTTGCCATGTCATTTTTTGTCATTTGCATGCCTTGCTATTTTGAACGAAATCTCCTCCTAGAGATTAATTCTGATCAACACCAAATTTGGTCATGCCTAATCTAAGGGTTTATGCGATGTTAAATTGTGAAGACTTTGAGTTTTCGTTTGAAAAGGGCGTGTCCGTGGCGGCGAACCATGACGAATTTCGAGTTTCGCCATGAAAAATAAAGTTGCTATAACTCAGAGGATACAATGTCCAATCTGCCCTAAACTTCACATGTTGATAAGACTCCCTGACCTGAACAGATTACTGGAACAGGACGTCGAAATGAAATATTTTACCTGCTGTAACAAACTTACTCCGAGAAATTTTATGACATCAATTGTTTTTTTTTCAGTCACTCTATTCTAAAGGCCTGTGCGATGTTAAATTGTGAAGATCTTGAGTTTTTGTTAAAGGGCGTGTCCATGGCGCCGTCACAAAGTTCGATGTCTCGCCATGGGAATAAAAGTTATTGTAACTCAGGCATAAAATGTCTGATCTTTCCCAAACTTCACAAGTTTAATAAGAGTCCTGGCCTGAACACATCTGACGGCCAATAATATTCCAGCGCCCCTGGGGAGTGTGGCAAAAATGCCTCGATAGCGCCACCTATACATTAGGTCAACGGATGTGCGCCTCGAGCTAGGTTTCACGTACATGTGACAAAAATACGGTACACACATGTAAACCCACCAATACCTACAAAAAAGTTCATGGAAAGTCTGTTTCATTGGAAGTCAGAATTTTGTTTTCTCCGCAAAAATTTGTGTAGTTTTTGCCATTTTCAGGGGTTGTACTTAAACAAACTCCTCCTAGAGATTTATTCAGATCAACACAACACATTTGTTCAGTGAATCTAAAGGCCTTTTGCGATGTTAAATTGCGAAGATCTTGAGGTTTCGTTAAAGGAGGTGTGTATCTGTGGGCGGCTTACAAATATTGATGTTTCGCCATGAGAAAGGAAGTGTGTTATAACTCAGACATACAATTCCAATCTGCCTCAAACTTCACATGTTTGATAAGACTCCTGACCTGAAACATATCTACATGCCTCAAATTCAGTTATAACCATAGCATCACCTGTCTGGCAACCAGGAAGTGACAGGTTTTACGCTGTAACAAACTACTCCTAGAAATTGTTATGCACACTTTATAATTTTTTTTTGGGCAGTCTAATCTAAAGGCCTTTGCGATGTTAAATTGTAAAGAATCTTCAGTTTTTCATTAGGGGTGGCCATGGCGCCGTGACAAAGTTTGATGTCTCGCCATGGGAATAGAAGTTGTTGTAAGTCAGGCATAAAATGGCTGATTCCCAAAACTTCAACATATTTGAAAGAGTTTGGCTTGGGACCTGAACAATCATCTGAAGTCGTCAATAGTCCACTATAATCATAGCGCCACCTGTTGGCAACAAGAAATGCGTGTTACACTAACTTAAACATGCACTCTCCTACCTGTCCAGTGGTGCACCAAACTTTAGATATTTTGGAAAGAGGTCATGGCCTGAGCTAATCTAAAGGCCAATGTTCAGTGTTAATCATAGCGCCACCTGTTGCAAGTAGGACACATCATGCTTCCATACTAACTCAATCATTCCCCATGTTCATCTGCACTAAATTTCATATGCATACTGATAAAATAGTGCTGGAATCTGAAGATATCTACATGACAAAATCCAGTTTATAGTCATAGCGCCACCAGGCTGACAGAGGAAGAGAGAGAGAGAGCGGAGAGAGGAGATGAGAGAGAGTGTTAAACATCTCTTTAATCACCAGAAAAAAGAAAAAAAAATCACAGTAATTGTGTGTGTTGTTTTTTTTTTTATCATTACAGCTTAAGAAATCTCTTAGGCCTTCTCCTTTTTCTGTCAGCTTGTAGGGGACAAAAAAACCTTAGTACAATCTGTAGGGCTAACACAACATGATTTTTTATAATTAGGTTAAGAATTATGTTAATTGCAACATAAAAATATTTTTTTTTTTAAATACATACACGTGGATTTATATATATATTTTATTCTGTAAATAATTTGAAACTTATTTGGTACTGACCTATGACAGACATCCTGTGACATGACATTTATCTGAATTTACACAATCTCATGTAACAGTAAAACAGTTCAGCTCACAGATGAAGACAAAGCTGGTATGCAGGCAAAAATATTTTACAATGGCTTTATAGATCAATAAAATCGTTAAAAAAATGCTTTTCCACCGATAGTGCATAATAATTAGGCACATTGATATTCTGATATATTTTTTTTTTCCAAGCACATTTTACCAATTCCAAATCACATCAATCTACTATACATTTGGTATTTAATCATTTATGAGTGATATATAATTTGTCTTTGAATGCTGAAGTGAAAAACTCCTTATATTCAGGAGTGCTGCATTATTAGGCATGTTTTCTCTGGCCATGGCATTGGTCATAGAGCTCATTGTAGCCGTGTCTCAGGTGTTGAAATAGATTTGTATACATTATACAGGTTCACACGTACTCCGTTCGCAGTGCGTATACAGTATGTGTATGCGGTGCAGAAGCAGCAGCGGAGAGCGAGTTATTGTAACGCGGAAAGCACATTAAAAAAAAAAAATAATGCGCGAGCGCCAATCTTTCTGTTCGCACGCAGATTTCCTTTTCTTTGTCACAAAACCAGACACGCGTGCTCATATACATGCTGCTCTCGCTCGGAGAGAGTGTGCCTACTTAAAACTTGTCTCCTCTCGCTCAAACTGTGTCCTGTGCACTCACAACTCTCTCTATGCTCATGTGCTAGATATTCTATTCTTTTCGCACCTTTGTTATTTCTAACCTTTTCCTGTTCACATCTTTTACCATGTGCAGTGTGAACACTCGGATCTATTACATGGGTGCGGAAAAAAATACGCATTACAGATAGAGCTTTGTGAAACCTGGAGTTGACGTAGTAACTTGATGCCCACAGTCTTGTTACATGTTGCTACTACCTCGTAAGGTGTCGCGCTCGGATCCTTTAGGCACGCTTCATTCTGACTGGTTTCAGATAGCACACCAAATGTGCAGTGTGTAAACACCAATCATGGCCACCACCAGATGGCGCTATAGGACTACTTTTAAATAATTGTGTAGAAAAACGTGGGGAGAGCATTTAAAATCAGTATAAAATCTTTCAAAGAAAAATAATATGTCTTTTGAAAAAGCTAATTGCATTTTACTGGTAATATATTTGGTATATATTTCATTTCAGAAAATGTTTATAGATCATTAAAAGGATTTTTAAAACATGGTTTATAGATCTTGAAAAGTGTTGGCAAACATTCTATGATAGCTCTCTTTGGTTTCATTAGTTTAGTGCATTAACTAACATTACACTAACAATGAACAATCTATTTTGTCAGGAGTCATTTAGTAATCTTTTTTTATGTTAGTTAATCTTATTAAAAATATTAATGTTCATGTTTATTTTCACTGTACATAAACTAATCTTAAAATAAATCTGTAAATAAATTTTTTTTTAGTAAATTAATGTATTAAAATTTTTTAACTATCCTTTACATTAACATTAATATATATTATATATATATATAAAATATATATATATATAAGTATATTTATTATATCTATATATATATATATATATTATATATATCTAATAATTATGTTAAATAAAATTAAATAATATAGTTTTAACATTAGTACAGGTTAAGTATGAACAACATTAATTTTACTGCATTTGTTAGTAAAAAAATTAATATGTTAAGAATCATGGTACCGTAACTGATGTACATTAACTAAAATTTTAATTGATAATGTAGTAATCCATTTTGAACATAATATTACCTAAGATTCATAAATGCTATATAAATGATGTACATTTGAACTTATATAATGTTTTTAAAAAATCCTTATTGAAAAGGTTACAAATAATTAATATCTTGTTCTTTGTGTGTGTGTGTGTGTGGTGTTGTGTGTGTGAGTGTGTGAGAAAGACCAGAAAGAGACTCATACAATGCAATAACAATTTGTTTTTAATGAATTAATATAATTACTGTTAATAACTGAAACCTTAATAGGAATTGTTACTCAAGTTTTATATATTGTTTGTGTGTGTGTCTCTTGATGGTTCGGATTAACCCTTTCATTGCTGTATCCCTTAAATCCAAAACTGCTAAAGTAAGTGTGCCCAGTCCGTGGCAATCGACGTCACTGCAAGTTCAGCTACCTCTAAACAAAAAAAAACAAAAAAAAAAACACAAAAAAAAAACTCCAAAAAAAAACTAATCAGTCACACCTACCTTTAATTTTCAAGCGATTTCTGAAGACATTAATTAGTTGTCTTCAGTGTGTTTGAAGCAGGAGCAGGGTTGGAGCAAAACTTTGCAGGACAGTTGATCGCCATTAAACAGAGTTGGGACACCCCTGTGCTAGAGGTTTACTGTGTAGGTTTGTACTGGGCACCAGTCTTTCCTGATGCCACCGGGGTGGTCGTTTTGCGTGAATGGCTCGGGCCCGCCATCGCGCTGCAGCTATATTTACTTTGGTTGTTTTCTTAAAACATGTGAATTTGGTGTTAATGGCTTTTAATTGTAAGGAGTGCTTTGGGATCATAATCATAGGAGCGTGTCATTGCAAATGTGTGTGCGATTTCAAAACATTTATGACATGTTTTTAGTGCACATATTATTCGAAGTGACAGGGATTCTGCTAGCTTCTCTTGAAGTGTCTTTAAAAGTCTTATTTCGCCTAAAATGAGCCTTTAAAGAGATGTCTTAAAATAGAGCAGAAAATACTTATAAGTAATGTAAGTAATGCCCATTGATGGTTGCATGCATTTCAAAAAAAACAAACAAAAACATTTTTTTTTTTAGCATATTGTGTAAGTATCGTTTTCATGTAACTAACATTATCAAAGACTTAATAGAATACTGTAACAAATGTCTTGTCAATGATGTAGTTGTTCATTGTTAAGTGGTACAATTACACTAGTGTTTACTTTCATGACAACCATATGTAAAGCTGTTACCTCTTAAAAATTTACGTCATGTGATTTCATATGACTTTTTAGAAGACCTGCAGTGAGAAGAAATTCAGAGAAGAGACCCAGATTCATGTGGCTAGATAGTTCTTTACCCTCCTTACCATGTAGTGAGTACTGTAAAAAGTATTCCTGAGTGTCTGTCTCTTTTCATCTCTTGATCGATTATATTGCCCTAACCCTAACCCTAATAAGACACCAGCACCTCTTCTTCCTCAGACACTGAAGAAGAATCCAGCTGTCTTTAGGGCATCCTGGTGAACTTTTAAACCGTTGTGCGGGATCGGAGAGCATCCCTGACTAGTTGTATTACAGTCTGGTATGGGAAACTGCTCAAGTTGCTGACCGCAAGGCACTGCAGAGGGTGGTGAAAACCGCCCAACGCCATCACAGGGACACCACTTCCTGGGCTATTGAGGACATCCATAGGAAACGCTGTCTACGTGGCGGCATCGCTTGCAGCATTCTTAAGGACTCCTCTCACCCTGACCGTAGACTGTTTAACCTCCTGCCCTCCGTGAGGTGCTTCAGTAGCCTCCGGACAAGGACCAGCAGATTCAGGAACAGCTTTTTCCCTTACGAGCTGTCTCCTTGCTGGAACTCTGCCCTCTGACTACCCTCCCCCCCCACACACACACACACTACACCACACATACACAGACTCCTCACCCCTCCTCATCACTACATCTGGTTTTAGCAAACAAGGACAAAAAACAGTAACTTGTTATTTACATGAAACTGCGTGTTCTGTTTCATCCCAGGAATACTGAGTAATCCATTTTGCCACACTGAAAATTTTCTAGCACTTTTACTGTCCATTGCACTAGTGTAAATGACGGTCATAGTTTCGTCTTCGTTTAGTGTCATAAACATTTACATAATCTTCCATCTGTATTAGTATGTTCATAGTACACCTATCTATATATCATTGCTGATAGTATTTAAAATCTGTAAATTATGTCAATAATACTGCCTTCTTTGTATATTTATATGTACATTTGTAAACATATTGTAGACAACTGTATATCCTATACTTACTGCTTATTTGCACTTCTGGTTAGATGCTAAATGCATTTCGTTGCCTTGTACCTTACATGTGCAATTGACTATAACAGTTGAATCTAATCTAATCCAAAAAAACAAAAAAAAAATAAAAAAAAAAAGTGCCCATAAACTGTAAAAATTTTCACATTGAACAAAACTTCAAACTTTCAGGCTATACTTCTTTCTCGAGCCAAGCCAACCTAACATTTTGAGTTGAAAAACTTTATTAATTTTAGTTGATGTTTAATGCTGGTTATAAATTAAATCAGTTTACAACCACAAAAGCACAATAACACTTTTTCTAACACCACTCTATTTATATTTAAAAATACATTTAAAATAATTTTCCTTGTATGGCTCTTCTGCCTTTCTTTCAAAATGATTTAATATTGCTTTAATATTGTTTGTTCGTTTATGTAAATTAGGTGTCCGTGAAGTGTGAGTGCATTTTCTGCACAGTGACAACCAGAGTTCCAGGTTGTAACTTAAACTTAATTGCAATATAGTGGCAAGTGTCTGCACCTCAGTATTCGTAGTTCATTATAAACACAGTATGCAATAATAACTTGAGTGTAAATTATTAAATTTTAATTCAAATTATTCAAATGGTGCCAACCTTATTGGGACACTAACGCCCGCCCTCACAACTTTTTGAATTATTTCCCTTCATTTTTATTGAAACTATACCATGCTTTTCCTGATGTGAATTTGAAATTTGAAAACAGGTAGAAAAAAACCTTAGTCAAAAGGGCAGACATCGAACCTGGTCGATCGCGCATCCCAATTGTAATCAACACTAGGTTTCACCACAGCTGCACCACTGAGCTGACGACTGATATTCATCTGTTTAACTCTTGTAATAGCTGCATATAAGACATATCTGAGGTGCCATTAAAGTGTAATATTAACAATATTACACAGTGAAGTAAAATGCAACAGAATGTTATTTATATTGTAAATACAATCTACACAGATATTACCGATCAGCTCTGTAATTCCATATAATTTTACCTCAGAGTCGAAACATGGTTACAAAGTAATGCGACCATCCTGCTGTTCTGCTGTAATATATATACTTGTTGTTGTTTTGTTCCCCGTCTTTTTTTTTTTGTACACCTAATTGTTTCTTGATAATACTTTAACATTTTATTAGGTATTCTTTTTAAGTATTTGATGCCTCAGAGGGCATTTCTGATAATTGCACCTGCATGACCATGCCTAAACACAAAACTAATTCAATCACGCAATGCAATTTACGCGCGTTAAAACACATACCTGCGTAGTACACACGTCACCGTGATACAAGTCTGCAGAGAGGGGGTGTCCCTTCACTCCGCAGTGGGCGGAGTCTCGTACCTGCTGTAGCGATTACTGTCTGCCATGTCCGGGCAGTTTGATGCAAACAAAACAATGGATTATTACCAAGAGCTATGGATGTATGAAACTCAATTTCGATAAAACACTTCTGGTAAGCATTCCTTGAGCATTTTCTTTTTAGTATTTTCCTAGCGCAGGCGCTCATAAGTCATAAATGAAACTGCTAACCTTCACCTCACGTGTGATGACTGCAGCGACGCGGCTTTGTGCGAAAACCTACGTAAAAAAAATAAAATAAACTATATATATTTTTCATTTTTTGATCGAATTCTTGTGTGGGTTACTCTGAGTTTGTACCCTGCAGAAAAACTGACGAGCAACCCAAACCACCAACAGACGAGGAGATGATGCTTTTACAGATGCTAAATATAAGCAGGATATACAGATGCTCATCTCGGCCAAAACTCACTACAACACAACTACACTACAAACACAAACACCAGCATCACAGTTTCATCATTTACTTAGTATTTCACTCAAGGATGTAAAGACACACAGGAGTAACTGATTATTTCTTTTAACATGCTAACATTTCTTTTTAATATTATTTCTATGTTTTGTAGTAAATAATAGAAGCTGGAAAGGAATGGCAGACATTACTCAGACACCTGTGAACACTGAGCAGGGGTTGGGAGTCCAAACCAGTAGGAAATACATCTTTATTATACTTCACGATACGAACTAGCATCGCGCATTAGAGACAATGAGAACGTGAAGTTGAAACGAAAATGTTTGCATTGACCATTTCACCCGTGTTATTTTTTGCAGTAACTGCAGGGAATATTAATTGAAGAGACCTGATCAGCAGCAAGCTTTGGATCTACTGAAATGTGTATTTTTCAAGCATTTTATTGCAGGGTTCACTGTTATTTTTTCTGCATAAGCGATGACTGGTGAAAAGTGTTTATTAATTTCACTTCCAATGTATAGTTAACCAGAATTCTGTCTTTTTACGTTTCACCAAACCTCCTGACTTTTGTTTTTCTGCAGGAACTCAAAGAAGAAGATTACTTTGATTGATTTTTCATATTTTTGGGTGACAACTTCTCTTTAATTAGCATGCTACACACTAAATATTAATCATGCTGGGCACAGCCCATATTGTGCTGTCACTGCAGTTGGTGCTGTAAAATAGTCTGTCCAAATAAACAGGTACATTGCTACAAGCATACATGTCATGTAGTTCCAATGATTGCGATACGTTAGACCTTTACCTAATAGATACTTGTATATTATTTGGTCTTTACAGGTGCAGGAAATAAAAGCTCCCACATCAAAGAGTCACCGGATTAAGATATTGGAAAGACATGTTACACCACTGGAAACCAGAGATCTGAGTAATTTGATATGGGAAACAACCGAGGGAAAAGTACCCATTGTTTCACTCAGAAATGCTTCATGGTGATAGTAATAGTAAAGGATTAGATAAATAAAGTAAAAGTAACAAAATAGGTTTTAATTTTAAAACTCTGCCATTTACTAATGTGTTATTCAAAACACTAAGTTTTGGTGTATCTTTACAATAAGGTATCATTACTTAAGATTGGTAAATGTGAAATTAACATTAAATAACAATGAGCAATACATTTGTTACAATTTGCATTAATTTGTGATACTGTTAAAAGCAACAGCGCTGTTCTTTGTTAGTTCATGTTAGTAGTATTATCATATCCTAAGTGT